>NC_138757.1:39193623-39198623 GCF_965113315.1 Podarcis vaucheri
ATGGTTAAATAAGAGTCTTTATTGGGTTACAGTCTCCATTCTCGAGCTGCTGCGTGCAACCCTACGTCTTATGCTTAGATCGGCGAAGCTCCGTCTGAGTCTCCGCCCCTTGCGCACCAACTTAATATCCTAGCCCTGCTCCACCTTTTCCGCCTGACAGTTCTCCTCTGGGTCCCTCTGCCCCCCTGGGTCTCTTCCTTCCGGGATTCTTCTGACGCTGACCCCCCTGACTCTCCTGTCTCCTTGCGCCGGGCTTTAGGACCTGGCTCTCTTTCCGGGATGCCTACTGCGCCACCTTCCTGTGCATTTGAACTTGGCGCGTGCGCCCAACCTTCCACTTTCCGTCTAACCGTCACTTCGCTCCCCGATGGAGGTGTGGCCACTCCTGACTCGTGCCCTCCCTCCTGTTGCGAGCTGCCAGCGCTTGATCCCTGGCGCTCTTCCTCTTTCCTACTCTCTGGCGGTGACGCTGGTCCCGATCTCCAACTGCTCCCCTCTGAGTCCCCTCTGGCTCTATCTTCCTGGGGTGTCCCCCTAGTCTCCCCCCTTGCCCTGGCCACTGGTGCTCCTTTTTGTGAATCTTCTGATTCACTGGAAAGACTCGGAGATCTCGGGTCGTCGTCATCACTCATCCTTTCTTCTGCCTCCTCCCCCTCGCTCTCTGTTTCCTCCCTTGCCCTCGCCTCTGCTCCTGAACCCCTGACACTAACCCTAACCGAAACACCAACCGTAACCGTAACCGTAACCGTAACCCTAACCCTAACCCTAACCCTAACCCTAACCCCAACCCTAACCCTAACACTAACCAAAACCCTAACCCTAACACTAATACTAACTCTAACCTTAACCCCAATTCTAACCCTAACCCTAACCATAATGCCCTAATGCTAACCATAACCCTAACCGTAACCCTAACCCTAAACCATCCCTAACCCTAATCCTAATCCTAACCCTAACCCTAACCCATCCCTAACCTTAATCCTAACCCTAATCCTCACCCTAACCCTAACCCCAACCCTAACCCTAACCCTAACCCTAACCCTAACCCCAACCCCAACCCTAACCCTAACCCTAACCCTCACCCCAATCCTAACCCTAACCCTAACCCTAACCCTAACAACAATCCTAACCCTAACCGTAACCCTAACCCTAACCGAAACGCTAACCCTAACCCTAACCCTAACCCTAACCCTAACCCAAACCCAAACCCTAACCCTAGCCCTAACCCTAACCCTAACCCTAACCCTAACCCTAACCCTAACCCTAACCCTAACCCTAACCCTAACCCTAATGCTAACCATAACCCTAACCGTAAGCCTAACCCTAACCGAAACGCTATACCTAATCCTAACCCTAACCCTAACCCTATCCGTAACCCTAACCCTAAACCATCCCTAACCCTAACCCTAACCCTAAACCTAACCCTAAGCTAAACCATAACTGAAACCCTAACCCTAACCCTAACCCTAAACCATCCCTAACCCTAACCCTAACCCTAAACCTAACCCTAAGCTAAACCATAACTGAAACCCTAACCCTAACCCTAACCCTAACCCTAACCCTAACCCTAACCCTAACCCTAACCCTAACCCTAACCCTAACCCTAACCCTAACCCTAACCCTAACCCCAACCCCAACCCTAACCCTAACCCTAACCCTAAACCTAACCCTCACCCCAATCCTAACCCTAACCCTAACCCTAACCCTAACAACAATCCTAACCCTAACCGTAACCCTAACCCTAACCGAAACACTATACCTAATCCTAACCCTAACCCTAACCCTAAACCATCCCTAACCCTAACCCTAACCCTAACCCTAACCCTAACCCTTACCCTAACCCTAACCCTAACCCTAACCCTAACCCTAACCCTAACCCTAACCCTAACCCTAACCCTAACCCTAACAGTAACCCTAGCCCTAACCCTAACTCTAACTCTAACCCTAACCCTAACCCTAACCCTAACCCTAACCCTAACCCTAACCCTAACCCTAACCCTAACCCTAACCCTAACCCATCCCTAACCTTAATCCTAACCCTAATCCTCACCCTAACCCTAACCCTAACCCCAACCCTAACCCTAACCCTAACCCTCACCCAAATCCTAACCCTAACCCTAACCCTAACCCTAACTTTAACCCCAACCCTAACCCTAACCCAAATGCTAACCCTAACCCTAACCGAAACACCAACCGTAACCGTAACCGTAACCGTAACCGTAACCCTAAGCCTAAGCCTAACCCTAAGCCTAAGCCTAACCCTAACCCCAACCCTAACCCTTACACTAACCAAAACGCTAACCCTAACCCTAATACTAACTCTAACCTTAACCCCAATCCTAACCCTAACCCTAATCATAAGCTTAAACCTAAGCCTAAGCCTAAGCCGAAGCCTAAACCCAATCCTAACCCTAACCCTAACCTTAATCATAAGCTTAAACCTAAGCCTAAGCCTAAGCCGAAGCCTAAACCCAATCCTAACCCTAACCCTAACCCTAACCCTAACCCTAACCCTAACCGCAACCCCAACACTAACCCAAACCTTAACCCTAACCGTAAACTTAACCGTAACCCGAACCCTAACCCTAACCCTAATCATAACGCTAACCTTAACCCTAACCCTAATCCTAACCCTAACCCTAACCCTAACCCTAACGCTAACTCTAACTCTAACCATAACCCTAACCCTAACCCTAACCCTAACCCTAACCCTAACCCTAACCCTAACCCTAACCCTAACCCTAACCCTAAACCTAGCCCTAACCCTAACCCTAACCCTAACCCTAACCCTAACCCAAATGCTAACCCTAACCCTAACCGAAACACCAACCGTAACCGTAACCGTAACCCTAACCCTAACCCTAACCCTAAACCTAACCCTAACCCTAACCCCAACCCTAACCCTAACACTAACCAAAACGCTAACCCTAACTCTAATACTAACTCTAACCTTAACCCCAATTCTAACCCTAACCCTAACAATAAGCCTAAACCTAAGCCGAAGCCGAAGCCGAAGCCTAAACCCAACCCTAACCCTAACCCTAACCCTAACCCTAACCCTAACCCTAACCCTAACCCTAACCCTAGCCCTAACCCTAACTCTAACCCTAACCCTAACCGCAACCCCAACACTAACCCTAACCTTAACCTTAACCCTAACCCTAACCCTTTTGAATTATGGTGCTGGAGGAGACTCTTGAGAGTCCCATGGACTGCAAGAAGATCAAACCTCTCCATTCTGAAGGAAATCAGCCCTGAGTGCTCACTGGAAGGACAGATCGTGAAGCTGAGGCTCCAATACTTTGGCCACCTCATGAGAAGAGAGGACTCCCTGGAAAAGACCCTGATGTTGGGAAAGATGGAGGGCACAAGGAGAAGGGGATGACAGAGAATGAGATGGTTGGATGGTGTTCTTGAAGCTACTAGCATGAGTTTGATCAAACTGCGGGAGGCAGTGGAGGACAGAAGTGCCTGGCGTGCTCTGGTCCATGGGGTCACGAAGAGTCGGACACGACTAAACGACTAAACAACAACAACAACCCTAACCCTAACCCTAACCCTAATCATAACGCTAACCGAAACACTAAACCTAACTCTAACGCTAAACCTAACCCTAACCCTAACCCTAACCCTAACCCTAACCCTAACCCCAACCCTAACCCTAACCCTAACCATAACCGAAACACTAACACTAACCCTAACCGCAACGCTAAACCTAACCCTAACCCTAACCCTAACAGAAATACTAAACCTAACCCGTAACCTTACGCCAATCCTAACCCTAACCCTAACCCCAATCCTAACCCTAACCCTAACCCTAACCCTAACCCTAACCCTAACCCTAACCCTAACCCTAACTCTAACACTAACCCCAACCCTAACCCTAACCGAAACGCTAACACTAACACTAACCCTAACCGTAACGCTAACCCTAACCCTAACCCTAACCCTAACCCTAACCCTAACCCTAACCCTAACTCTAACACTAACCCCAACCCTAACCCTAACCGAAACGCTAACACTAACACTAACCCTAACCCTAACGCCAATCCTAACCCTAACCCTAACCCTAACCCTAATCCCAATCCTAACCTTAACCCTAACCCTAAGCGTAACACTAACCCTAACCCTAACCCTAACAGAAACGCTAAACCTAACCCTAAACCTAACCCTAACGCCAATCCTAACCCTAACCCTAACCCTAACCCTAACCCTAATCCCAATCCTACCCTTAACCCTAACCCTAAGCATAACACTAACCCTAACCCAGCCCTAACCCTAAACCTAACCCTAATCTTAACCGTAACCCTAACCCTAACCCCAACCCACCCTAACCCTTACAGCAATCCTAACTCTAACCCTAACCCTAACCCTAACACTAACCCCAACCCTAACCCTAACCGAAACGCTAACACTAATACTAACCCTAACCGTAACGCTAACCCTAACCCTCACCCTGACCCAAACCCTAACCCTAACCCTAACCCTAACCCTAACCCTAACAGAAACGCTAACCCTAACCCTAACCCTAACCCTAACCCTAACCCTAACCCTAACCCTAACCCTAACCTTAATCCTAACCCTAACCCTAACCTTAACCCTAACCCTAACCCTAACCCTAACCCTAACCCTAACCCTAATCTTAACCGTAACCCTAACCCTAAGCCCAACCCTAAACCTAACCCTAACAACAATCCAAACCCTAACCCTAATCTTAACCGTAACCCTAACCCTAAGCCCAACCCTAAACCTAACCCTAACAACAATCCAAACCCTAACCCTTACCCTAACCGTAAAACTAACCGTAACCCTAACCCTAACCGAAACGCTAACCCTAACCCTAACCCTAACCCTAACCCTAACCCTAGCCCTAGCCCTAGCCCTAACCCTAACCCTAACCCTAACCCTAACCCTAACCTTAACCCTAAACCTAAACCATCCCTAACCCTAATCCTAATCCTAACCCTATCCCTAATGCTAACCGTAACCCTAACCGTAAC
>NC_138757.1:39201123-39208623 GCF_965113315.1 Podarcis vaucheri
CAGCAATCCTAACTCTAACCCTAACCCTAACCCTAACCGTAACACTAACCGTAACCCTAACCCTAACCGAAACGCTAAACCTAACCCTAACCGTAACCGTAACCCTAGCCCTAGCCCTTACCCTAACCCTAACCCTAACCCTAACCCTAACCCTAACCCTAACCCTAACCCTAACCCTAACCCTAACCCTAACCCTTAGCCATCCCTAACCCTAATCCTAACCCTAAACCTAACCCTAACCCTAACCCTAACCCTCACCCTAACTCTAAGCCCAACCCTAACGCTAACCCTAACCCTAAGCTTAACCCTAACTGAAACACTAAACCTAACCCTAACCCTAACCCTAACTTTAACCCTAACCCAAATCCTAACTCTAAACCCAATCCTAACCGTAACCCTAACCCTAACACTAACCCTATCCCTATCCCTAACACTAGCCCTAACTCTAACCCCACCAACCCTAACCCCAACCCCAACCCCAACCCTAACCCTAATCCCAAACCTAACCCTAACCCTAACCCTAACCCTAACCCGAATCCTAACTCTAAGCCTAACTTTAACACTAACCATAACACTAACCGTAACCCTAACTGTATCCCTAACCCTAACCCTAACCCTAACCCTAATCATAACGCTAACCGAAACACTAAACCTAACTCTAACGCTAAACCTAACCCTAACCCTAACCCTAACCCTAACCCTAACCCCAACCCTAACCCTAACCCTAACCGAAACGCTAACACTAACCCTAACCGCAACGCTAACCCTAACCCTAACCCTAACCCTAACCCCAATCCTAACCTTAACCCTAACCCTAACCCTAACCCTAACCCTAACTCTAACACTAACCCCAACCCTAACCCTAACCGAAACGCTAACACTAACACTAACCCTAACCGTAACGCTAACCCTAACCCCAACCCCAACCCTAACCCTAACCCTAACCCTAACCGAAACGCTAACACTAACCCTAACCGCAACGCTAACCCTAACTCCAATCCTAACCCTAACCCTAACCCTAACCCTAACCCTTATCCCAATCCTAACCTTAACCCTAACCCTAAGCGTAACTGTCAGGGGTTCAGGAGCAGAGGCGAGGGCAAGGGAGGAAACAGAGAGCGAGGGGGAGGAGGCAGACGAAAGGATGAGTGATGACGACGACCCGAGATCTCCGAGCCTTTCCAGTGAATCAGAAGATTCACAAAAAGGAGCACCAGTGGCCAGGGCAAGGGGGGAGACTAGGGGGACACCCCAGGAAGAAAGAGCCAGAGGGGACTCAGAGGGGAGCAGTTGGAGATCGGGACCAACGTCACCGCCAGAGAGTAGGAAAGAGGAAGAGCGCCAGGGAGCAAGCGCTGGCAGCTCGCAACAGGAGGGAGGGCACGAGTCAGGAGTGGCCACACCTTCATCGGGGAGCGAAGTGACGGTTAGACGGAAAGTGGAAGGTTGGGCGCGCGCGCCAAGTTCAAATGCACAGGAAGGTGGCGCAGTAGGCAGCCCGGAAAGGGAGCCAGGTCCTAAAGCCCGGCGCAAGGAGACAGAAGGGTCCGGGGGGTCAGCGTCAGAAGAATCCCGGAAGGAAGAGACCCAGGGGGGCAGAGGGACCCAGAGGAGAACTGTCAGGCGGAAAAGGTGGAGCAGGGCTAGGATATTAAGTTGGTGCGCAAGGGGCGGAGACTCAGACGGAGCTACGCCGATCTAAGCACAAGACGTAGGGTTGCACGCAGCAGCTCGAGAATGGAGACTGTAACTCAATAAAGACTTTTATTTAACGACCGCTGGCTAGCGTGATCCTCTGTGAGCTCGGATCTGGAAGTAACCCTGACAGTAAGCTCCGTCTCATCAAATTGTGGGCATCCACGGCCTCGCGGAGAGGAGAGAAAGCGGGTGCCTACAAGAGAGCTCACGAACGGCAGACAACATGACGGCCGAACAGCAAATAACGGAACTCAGAGAAGCAGTTTCACGACTGACTGCCGAGGCGCTGGCGTCCAGGAAGAGAGAGGAGGAAGCAGCTGCCGCCTACAGGGATCTCCAGGTCAGGTTGGACGTGCTTACGAAGCAAGGGCAACAGACACTCAAATCAGAGGGGATTGGGTTGGGGAGACGCACAGGCGGTCTAGTCTCGCACTTCGATGGGAATTTGCAACAGTACCCCAACTTTAGAGCAGACGTAATGTGTGCACTGCAACTACTGCACAAAGACTTTAGAGATGAACAAGAGAAAGTGGGGTTCATCATGTCCCATTTGCATGGAGACGCAAAAGCATGGCTGCGCAATTTGTGGAGAGATAAGGATCCTGCGCTCCAAAATGCAGACGCCTTTATTAAAGCGATGGATGGCTGTTTTTTATCAAGCATTGACGTGGATCTTGCCCGAAAGGAGGTGCATGGACTAAGGCAAGGGAGGGCCAGCGTAAGGCAGTATCATGCCCGCTTTTTCGCTTTGGTCAGTGCCCTGGAATGGGACAGAGATTCGGCTCCTGTCAGAGACCTTTTTTGGGAGGGCTTGCACAACTCGGTTAAAGATGAGATTGCGAGGGGGGAGAGACCCCGGACCACGCAGGAGATCGTTCAGAGGGCGCTGGCGGTGGGGGTGCGGCTGGAAGAACGTCCGTGGAGCAGGGACGAAGGGCGCAGCGGGCGCAAACCAGCCAGGGGCTCCTCCTTCCTTCCCAGAGAAGCAGCGCGTACGCAATCCACGCCTCCAACAGGAGGAGGGGTGGAACCGATGGAGGTTGGGAGTGCAAGGGCTCAGTCAGCAGCCAGAGCCCTAGCACCGGCAGCAGTGAAAGCGAAGCCTCCTAGAGGGACCAGGAAGTGTTATATCTGCGAGGATCCAGGGCATATGGCGAAAGAGTGTCCCCGGAGGCTCCACAAGCACACTGCAGCCTCAGCAATGGTGACTGCAGCAACGCAGCACGGAGAACCACAGCAGGGAAACGACGATGTCTGGCTGGAGGAAGAGGCACTGGGGCCCAGCCAGACGTGTCAGTGAAGCAGTCCCCAGAGATTTTACCGCCCATGGACCCCCTCCCGCCCAGGCCAGTAGTGAGGCTCACCGCATCGCTCCAGCTACCCAATGGAATCACCATGGACGTGCCAATCACCGTCGACTCGGGAAGCAATGCAGACTTCATAGGGCAGGACTTTGTCGACCGGCACGCTATACAGTTGCTGCCTGCCACGCTGCCCCTGCAGGTTGTCACGGTGGATGGCAGGGAGCTGTTAGGGGGGCAAGTGGTGAAGCAGACGCCACCTATGGTGCTGCGGCTTGGAAATCACAGGGAAATCATCAGCTTCAACGTCACTCAACTCTCGGACACGCCAATTGTATTGGGCATGAGTTGGCTGGACAAGCACAGCCCGACGCTGGCTTGGTACCAAAGGCAGCTGACCTTCGGCTCTTCCTTTTGTGCTGAACACTGCATCATGCCCCAGCAGGAAGGGGAGCAAGAGGAGTCACAGATGCTGCTAGGCACGCTGCAAGCGATTCCCCACAAGTACGCAGAATTTTTGGAGGTTTTCTGCGAGAAGGAGGCAGACAAGCTACCCCCCCACAGACCATATGACTGCAAAATTGACCTGCTGCCGGGGGCGGCGCTGCCCAAAGGGAAGCTGTATTCCATGTCTGAAGACGAACTGCAGGAACTCAAAGAGTTCATAGATCATAATTTGGAGCGCGGTTTCATCCGAGAGTCCCAGGCAGCGGGGGGCAGTCCTGTATTCTTTGTGAAGAAGCGAGACACACCCCAAAAAAGACTCGTAGTGGACTACCGCATTTCGAACAGTGTGACCAAGCCATCGGACTTCCCCATGCCCCGAATCGACGACCTCCTCGCAAAAGTACGCAAGGGCAGCGTGTTCACCAAGTTGGATCTGCGAGGGGCGTACAACCTCATTCGCATGCGGGAAGGAGATGAGTGGAAGACAGCCATGTTCACGCCCCTGGGCACCTACGAATATAGAGTTATGCCTTTTGGATTGCAAAATGGCTCCCACGTTTTTCAAGCTTTCATGCATCACGTGTTGGCGGGGCTCCTCTACAAGACGTGCGTCTGCTTCTTGGATGACATCCTGATCTTTTCGGAATCGCAGCAGGAGCATGACAGACACGTCAGGGAAGTGCTGAGCAGGCTCCAGCAACATAGGCTTTACGCCAAGCTGGAGAAGTGCCAATTCGACGTGACGGAGGTGGATTTCCTGGGCTACAAGTTGTCTGACAAGGGGCTCGCCATGGACAGCGCCAAGGTTCGAGCGGTGTTGGATTGGAAAAGCCCACGCAACCGGAAGGAGGTCCAACGGTTTGTCGGCTTCGCGAACTTCTATCGCAAGTTCATAAAAGGGTTCGCTATGCAGACAGCGGCCATCACGGACACGCTCAGTTCCAAGAAAAAGAAGTTCGTCTGGACAGCACAGGCGGAGCAGTCCTTTCAGGCACTCAAGCGTCTTTTCGCGTCGGAGGAACAGCTGCTTCATGTCGACCCCAGCAGGCCGATGAGAGTTGAAACAGACGCCTCGGACAGGGCCGTCGGAGCAGTCCTGCTGCAGAAGGACCCGCAGGGGGTTTGGAGGCCCGGAGCGTTTTACTCCAGGAAGCTCAGCAAGTCCGAACAGAACTACACCATCTGGGACAGGGAGTTGCTGGCTATTCATGCAGCGTTCAAAGCATGGAGGCACTTCCTGATTGGAGCCAAGCACACGGTGCAGGTCTGCACGGACCACAAGAATCTGGAGCACTGGCGCACGGCACAGTTCCTGAAGCAGAGGCAGATACGTTGGGCTGAGTTCTTTGCGAACTTCGACTTCCGGATAGAGTATGTCCCGGGGGACACCAACATCATGGCGGACGCGCTCTCCCGTAAGCCACAGTATCTGGAGGAAGCCACGCCAGCGGCCGCCATGCACATCTTCGCACCAACAGTGTGGGCGTGCGCTGCGGCGACAGTGGACCTGGAGGCGGTGCGGCGAGCGTTGCAGAATGACTCCTTCGCGCAAGCAAAGATGGCAGAGATGCAAAGGGGCACGGCAGCGACCGACGGGTTCCAGCTGAGAGATGGATTGCTCATCCGCAAAGGGGCCATCTACGTGCCGGGAGACGAACTTCGCGCCAAGGTACTGCATCAGCTGCACGACGCGCCCACTGCCGGGCACTATGGCAAGGAGAAGACGGTGGAATTAGTCGCCAGGGATTTCTGGTGGCCCGGAATGAGAGGGGAGGTCGCGGACTATGTGGCGAGGTGCGACACCTGTCAGAGGGCCAAACCAGTGCACAGACCGCCGGCCGGACTGTTGGAACCGCTGCAAACTCCGGTCGAGCCATGGGAGAGAGTCGCCCTGGACTTCGTCACGGATCTGCCCAGCTCGAGGGGCAAGACGGCAGTGCTGGTGGTGGTGGACTTGTTCTCCAAGATGGCACATTTCATCCCGTGTGCGAAGGTGGCCACGGCGGAACAAACCGCCAAACTGTTCATAGACCACGTGTTCAAGGTTCACGGTCTGCCACGGTCTATTCTGTCCGACCGCAGGCGGCAGTTCATCTCGAATTTCTGGCAGAAGCTGATGGGCTTCCTAAACGTCAAGATCAACCTGGCGTCGGCGAGACACCCGCAGACCAACGGGCAAGCGGAGCGGGTCAATGCCATCATGCAGCAATACCTGAGATGCTATGCGAATCAACAGCCTGCGACGTGGGTGGATTACCTGCCGCTTGCCGAGTTCGCCTACAACAACACGAAGCACGTGTCCACGGGGGTCACGCCGTTCTTCGCCAACAACGGGAGGCACCCCAGAACCTTCCCGGGACTGGAAAGACTGGTGGAGGGGGAGCCGCAGACAGCGGATGCGTTCGCGTCGGAGTTGCAGGAGGTCCACGATCAGCTGCGGCGGCACCTGGAGCTGGCCAAACACGCATACAAGGTGCAGGCAGACAAACACAGAAGAGTTGGCGAAGAGATCCATGTGGGAGACTGGGTCTGGTTAGCAGCCCACGCAGTGCCGGCCAGGTCGTTGGCCAAGAAGAAACTAGGGCATAAGCAACTGGGGCCCTACCAAGTCGAAGAGCAGGTCAACCCGGTGGCCTTCAGGCTGGCGCTTCCGGAGGGTTCCAGAATGCATCCGGTGTTCCACAGATCGGTGCTCACTCCCTACAAGGCACCGCACAGGTTTCAGGAACCCGGAACGGCGCCGAGTCCGCTCCGAGAGGGAACCAGGCAACGGGGAGTGGCACAGGAGGTGCGCCTCAACGAAGTCACGGAGATTTTGGACTCCAGATGGGGGGAAGAGGGGGTAGAATACCTTCTCGCTAAGGAGGGCACCCCGGCCAGTGCCAACAGCTGGGTGCCGGGCTACGCTTTAGATGAACCTCTGCTCAAGGAAGAGTTTCATGCCCTTTTCCCCCATAGGCCAATGCCAGCGGACTTTTTCGACGACTGGCTTTTCACGCCCACGCTTTCAGCCAGCACGTTCCGGGGGTTCGACTCGGATGAGGAACCGACACGAGACGCCAGTTCCCCGGAGGGGTCGCCCTCGGGATCTGCTTCAGAACCCTCGTATTGGTGGGATGATCGACCAGAGGAGCAGTGGCGCAGACAGTGGCTGCAGGGTCCAGGACGAGCAACGCCTCCAGAAGGAAGCGAGGGAGAGACGGACATGGACGTTTTCGGGGACGACCAGGGTCTCGAGCACGGCGGCACAGAGATGGAAGCAGAGGTGACCGTCGTCGACGAGAGCAGGGAGGAAGAACCGGAAGACTTCGGATGGAGGCCCGCCACGGGAAGCGAACTGTACCCGACATTCGTCCCCTTGACACTGCAGCACCCAGTTCCCGCACCGGAAGGAGGGGAGGGGGGAAGAGGGGGCTTCGAGGGGGGGATGGATGTCAGGGGTTCAGGAGCAGAGGCGAGGGCAAGGGAGGAAACAGAGAGCGAGGGGGAGGAGGCAGACGAAAGGATGAGTGATGACGACGACCCGAGATCTCCGAGCCTTTCCAGTGAATCAGAAGATTCACAAAAAGGAGCACCAGTGGCCAGGGCAAGGGGGGAGACTAGGGGGACACCCCAGGAAGAAAGAGCCAGAGGGGACTCAGAGTGGAGCAGTTGGAGATCGGGACCAACGTCACCGCCAGAGAGTAGGAAAGAGGAAGAGCGCCAGGGAGCAAGCGCTGGCAGCTCGCAACAGGAGGGAGGGCACGAGTCAGGAGTGGCCACACCTTCATCGGGGAGCGAAGTGACGGTTAGACGGAAAGTGGAAGGTTGGGCGCGCGCGCCAAGTTCAAATGCACAGGAAGGTGGCGCAGTAGGCAGCCCGGAAAGGAGACAGAAGGGTCCGGGGGGTCAGCGTCAGAAGAATCCCGGAAGGAGGAGACCCAGGGGGGCAGAGGGACCCAGAGGAGAACTGTCAGGCGGAAAAGGTGGAGCAGGGCTAGGATATTAAGTTGGTGCGCAAGGGGCGGAGACTCAGACGGAGCTACGCCGATCTAAGCACAAGACGTAGGGTTGC
>NC_138757.1:39213623-39218623 GCF_965113315.1 Podarcis vaucheri
CTCTTCCCTGCTCTCTGGCGGTGACGCTGGTCCCGATTTCCAACTGCTCTCCTCTGAGTCCCCTCTGGCTCTATCTTCCTGGGGTGCCCCCCTAGACTCCCCCCTTGCCCTGGCCACTGGTGCTCCTTTCTGTGAATCCTCTGATTCACTGGAAAGACTCGGAGATCTCGGGTCGTCGTCATCACTCATCTTTTCTTCTGCCTCCTCCCCTTCGCTCTCTGTTTCCTCCCTTGCCCTTGCCTCTGCTCCTAAACCCCTGACATCCATCCCCCCCTCGAAGCCCCCCATTCCCCCCTCCCCTCCTTCCGGTGCTGGAGCTGGGGTGTGCTGTTGCAAAGGGACGAACGTCGGATATCGTTCGCTTCCCGTGGCGGGCCTCCATCTGAAGTCTCGTGGGTCTTCCTCCCTGCTCTCGTCGACGACGGTCACCTCCGCTTCCATCTCTGTGCCGCCGTGCTCGAAACCAGGGTCGTCCCCGAAAACGTCCATGTCCGTCTCTCCCTCACTTCCTCCTGGCGGCGTTGCTCGTCCTGGGCCTTCCAGCCACCTTCTGCGGAACTGCTCCTCTGGTCTATCGTCCCACCAATACGAGGGTTCTGATGCTGATCCCGAGGGTGACCCCTCCGGGGAACGGACGTCTTGTGTCGGGTCCTCGTCCGAGTCGAACCCCCGGAAAGTGCTGGCCGAAAGCGTGGGCGTGAAAAGCCAGTCGTCGAAAAAGTCTGCTGGCATAGGTCTATGTGGGAAGAGGGCATGAAACTCGTCTTTGAGTAGAGGTTCGTCCAAGGCGTAGCCCGGCACCCAGCTGTTCGCACTGGCCAGGGTGCCCTCCTTGGCGAGAAAGTATTCTACCCCCTCTTCCCCCCATCTGGAGTCCAAAATCTCCGTGACGTCATTGATGCGCTCCTTCTGTGCCACTCCCGCGTGCCCCGTTCTGTCTCTGACCGGACTCGGCGCCGTTCCGGGTTCCTGGAACCTGTGCGGTGCCTTGTAGGGAGTGAGCACCGATCTGTGGAACACCGGATGCATTCTGGAACCCTCCGGAAGTGCCAGTCTGAAAGCTACCGGGTTGACCTGCTCTTCGACTTGGTAGGGTCCCAGTTGTTTATGCCCTAGTTTCTTCTTGGCCAACGACCTGGCCGGCACTGCGTGGGCTGCTAACCAGACCCAGTCTCCCACGTGGAGCTCTTCGCCAACCCTTCTGTGCCTGTCCGCTTGTACCTTGTATGCGTGTTTGGCCAGCTCCAGGTGGCGCCTCAGCTGATCGTGGACTTCCTGCAGCTCCGACGCGAACGCATCTGCTGTCTGCGGCTCCCCCTCCCCCATTCTTTCCAGTCCCGGGAAGGTTCTGGGGTGCCTCCCGTTGTTGGCGAAGAACGGCGTGACCCCCGTGGACACGTGCTTCGTGTTGTTGTAGGCGAACTCGGCAAGCGGCAGGTAATCCACCCACGTCGCAGGCTGTTGATTCGCATAGCATCTCAGGTACTGCTGCATGATGGCATTGACCCGCTCCGCTTGCCCGTTGGTCTGCGGGTGTCTCGCCGACGCCAGGTTGATCTTGACGTTTAGGAAGCCCATCAGCTTCTGCCAGAAATTCGAGATGAACTGCCGCCCGCGGTCGGACAGAATAGACCGTGGCAGACCGTGAACCTTGAACACGTGGTCTATGAACAGTTTGGCGGTTTGCTCCGCCGTGGCCACCTTCGCACACGGAATGAAATGTGCCATCTTGGAAAACAGGTCCACCACCACCAGCACTGCCGTCTTGCCCCTCGAGCTGGGCAGATCTGTGACAAAGTCCAGAGCCACCCTTTCCCAAGGTTCTACCGGAGTTTGCAGCGGTTCCAACAGTCCTGCCGGCGGTCTGTGCACTGGTTTGGCCCTCTGGCAGGTGTCACACCTCGCCACGTAGTCTGCGACCTCCCCTCTCATTCCAGGCCACCAGAAATCCCTGGCTACTAATTCCACCGTCTTCTCCTTGCCAAAGTGCCCGGCCGTGGGCGCGTCGTGCAGCTGCTGCAGCACCTTGGCGCGAAGGTCGTCTCCCGGCACGTAGATGGCCCCTTTACGGATGAGCAATCCATCTCGTAGCTGGAAAACGTCGGCCGCAGCCTTGCCCCTTTGCACCTCTGCCATCTTTGCTTGCGCGAAGGAGTCATCCTGCAACGCTCGTCGCACCGCCTCCAGGTCCACGGTGGCCGCGGCGCACGCCCATACTGTTGGTGCGAAGATGTGCATGGCGGCCGCTGGCGTTGCGTCCTCCAGATACTGTGGCTTACGGGAGAGGGCGTCCGCCATGATGTTAGTGTCCCCCGGGACATACTCTATGCGGAAGTCGAAGTTCGCAAAAAACTCAGCCCAACGTATCTGCCTCTGGTTTAGGAACTGTGCCGTGCGCCAGTGCTCCAGATTCTTGTGGTCCGTGCAAACCTGCACCGTGTGCTTGGCGCCAATCAGGAAGTGCCTCCACGCTTTGAACGCTGCATGAATGGCCAGCAACTCCCTGTCCCAGATGGTGTAGTTCTGCTCGGACTTGCTGAGCTTCCTGGAGTAAAACGCTCCTGGCCGCCACACCCCCTGCTGGTCCTTTTGCAGCAGGACCGCCCCCACGGCTCTGTCCGAGGCGTCTGTCTCCACCCTCATCGGCCTGCTGGGGTTGACGTGAAGCAGCTGCTCTTCCGACGCGAAGAGACGCTTGAGTGCCTGAAAGGACTGCTCCGCCTCCTCTGTCCAAACGAACTTCTTTTTCTTGGAGCTAAGCGTGTCTGTGATGGCCGCTGTCTGCATAGCGAAGCCCTTGATAAACTTGCGATAGAAGTTCGCAAAGCCGACAAACCTTTGGACCTCTTTTCGGTTGCGTGGACTCTTCCAATCCAATACCGCTCGAACCTTGGCGCTGTCCATGGCAAGCCCCTTGTCAGACAACTTGTAGCCCAGAAAATCCACCTCCGTCACGTCAAATTGGCACTTCTCCAGCTTGGCGTAGAGCCTATGTTGCTTTAGTCTGGTCAGCACTTCCTTGACGTGTCTGTCATGCTCCTGCTGCGATTCCGAAAAGATCAGGATGTCATCTAAGAAACAGACGCACGTCTTGTAGAGAAGTCCCGCCAACACGTGATGCATGAAAGCTTGAAAAACGTGGGAGCCATTTTGCAATCCAAAAGGCATAACTCTGTATTCGTAGGTACCCAGTGGCGTGAACATGGCCGTCTTCCACTCATCTCCCTCCCGCATGCGAATGAGGTTGTACGCCCCTCGCAGGTCTAACTTGGTGAACACTTTTCCCTTCCGCACCTTCGCCAGGAGGTCGTCGATTCGTGGCATGGGGAAGTCCGACGGCTTGGTCCCATTGTTTAAAATGCGATAGTCCACGACCAGTCTTTTTTGGGGCGTGTCTCGCTTTTTAACAAAGAATACAGGACTGCCCCCCGCTGCCTTGGACTCTCGGATGAAACCGCGCTCCAAATTATGATCTAAGAACTCTTTGAGTTCCTGCAGCTCGTCCTCTGACATGGAATACAGCTTCCCTTTGGGCAGCGCCGCCCCCGGCAGCAGGTCAATTTTGCAGTCATATGGTCTGTGAGGGGGTAGCCTGTCCGCCTCCTTCTCGCAGAAAACTTCCAAAAATTCTGCGTACTTGTGGGGAATCGCTTGCAGCGTGCCTAGCTGCAGCTGTGACTCCTCTTGCTCCCCTTCCTGCTGGGGCATGATGCAGTGTTCAGCACAAAAGGAAGAGCCGAAGGTCAGCTGCCTCTGGTACCAAGCCAGCGCCGGGCTGTGCTTGTCCAGCCAACTCATGCCCAAGACAATGGGCGTGTCCGATAGCTGAGTGACGTTGAAGCTGATGATTTCCCTGTGATTCCCAAGTCGCATCACCATTGGCGGCGTCTGCTTCACCACTTGCCCCCCTAGCAACTCCCTTCCATCCACCGTGACAACCTGCAGGGGCAGCGTGGCAGGCAGCAACTGTATAGCGTGCTTGTCGACAAACTCCTGCCCTATAAAGTCCGCGTTGCTGCCCGAGTCGATGGTAATTGGCACGTCCATGGTGATTCCATTGGGCAGCTGGAGAGATGCGGTGAGCCTCACCACTGGTTTGGGCGGGAGGGGGTTCACGGGCTGTAAAATCTCTGGGGACTGCTTCACTGACACGTCTGGCTGGGCCCCAGTGCCTCTTCCTCCAGCCAGACATCGTCGTTTCCCTGCTGTGGTTCTCCTTGCTGCGTTGCTGCAGTCACCATTGCTGAGGCTGCAGTGAGCTTGTGGAGCCTCTGGGGACACTCTTTCGCCATATGCCCTGGCTCCTCACAGACGTAACACTTCCTGTTCCCGCTAGGAGGCTTCGCTTTCACTGCTGCCGGTGCTAGGGCTCTGGTTGCTGACTGAGCCCTTGCACCTCCAACCTCCATAGGTTCGGCTCCTCCTCCTGGCGGAGGCGTGGATTGCGCCCGCGCTGCTTCTCTGGGAAGGAAGGAGGGGCCCCTGGCTGATTCGCGCCCTCCACGCTCTTCGTCCCTGCTCCACGGACGTTCTTCCAGCCTCACCCCCACTGCCAGTGCCCTCTGAACGACCTCCTGGGTGGTTCGGGGTCTCTCCCCCCTCGCGATCTCATCTTTAATCAAGCTGTGCAACCCCTCCCAAAAGAGGTCTCTTACAGGGGCCGAATCTCTGTCCCATTCCAGGGCACTGACCAAGGCGAAAAAGCGTGCATGATACTGTCTGACGCTGGCCCTCCCTTGTCTTAGCCCATGCACCTCCTTCCGGGCAAGATCCACGTCAATACTTGATAAAAAACACCCATCCATCGCTTTAATAAAGGCATCTGCATTCTGGAGCGCCGGATCCTTATCCCTCCATAAATTGCGTAGCCATGCTTTAGCATCCCCATGCAAATGGGCCATGATGAATCCCACTCTCTCTTGCTCATCTCTAAAGTCTTTATGCAGCAGTTGCAGTGCGCACAGTACGTCTGCTCTAAAGTTGGGATACTGTTGCAGGTT
>NC_138757.1:39236123-39246123 GCF_965113315.1 Podarcis vaucheri
TCTTGGTTCATGTGGGAACCAATGACACTGCAAGCAATAGCCTCCAGAAGATCAAAAGAGACTACGAGGCTCTCGGCAGGAAATTGAAGCAACTAAATGCACAAATTGTCATCTCGTCTGTCCTCCCAGTTGAACGACGTGGCCCAGGGAGAGAGGGGAAAATAGTGGAAGTGAACAGCTGGCTTCGCAAATGGTGTAAACAGGAACGGTTTGGATTCTTAGATCACGGACTGCAGTTTCTTGAAGATGGACTTCTGGCAAGTGATGGGCTGCACCTCACAACGGTTGGGAGAAATGTTTTTGCCAAAAATCTCAGAAACCTCATCAGGAGGGCTTTAAACTGACTAATGTGGGGGAGGGAGACAGTGCTCCTGAAGGTAGGAGTCTATCAATTAATGAAGATGATCAACTGATACGGAAAGGAAGGGGGGGGGCTCCTTTCCCCCTTCCTTCTAGGAACATCCGAGGCCCCGCTTATTCCTATGGCCCCGCTTTAGCCAATCACAGCCATGCATTCGTCCTGCAGAAGCTAGCTCAGGGAGCTCCTGCACGCCTCATTTCACCCCTGACAAGCTGCTGACGGCCCCCCACGGCGAGAACAGTGGATCCGAAACCAGGGACCTCCTGTTACAATGTATCCATTCTGTTTCTGCTTTTGCCCTATAGTACAGAAGGGGTTTGAAATCATTGAAATCTTTAGAAATTGATATAAAATCAACCGTAACTCCGATTTCTTCGCTCTCAGTGTCATTCAACTCTATCTGTTGATGGATGGCCATCCTGACTCGGCCCCAGACACACTGACCAGATGTCTGGAAGCTGTGGCTGGATGGTTACGTGGGAGCCGGTTGAAGTTAAATCCTTCGAAGACAGAGGTCCTCTGGCTGGGGCGGGACGATATGGGATTGAGGGGGCAACTCCCATCTCTTGCGGGGGTGCAATTAGTGCCAGCACCGGCCGTTAAGAGTTTGGGTGTAATCTTCGATACCTCCCTCTCTATGGAGGCGCAGATTACAGCTATAACAAAGGCGGCATTTTTTCATCTCCGCCAAGCTAAGCAGTTGGCCCCTTATCTCTCTCGTCCTGACCTAGCCACTGTGATCCATGCGACGGTCACCTCCAGACTGGATTATTGTAACTCGCTCTACGTGGGGCTGCCCTTGAGACTGACCCAGAAACTCCAGCGGGTGCAGAATGCCGCGGCGAGACTCCTTATGGGGTCTTCGCTGCGAGAGCATATTCATCCGGTATTATACCAGCTGCACTGGCTCCCGGTGGAGTACAGGATCAGGTTTAAGGTGCTGGTTTTAACCTTTAAAGCCCTATACGGCCTAGGACCCTCGTACCTACGGGACCGCCTCTCCTGGTATGCCCCACAGAGAAACCTACGGTCTGCAAATAATAACATCCTCAAGGTCCCAGGCCTCAGAGAAGTTAGGCTGGCCTCAACTAGAGCCAGGGCCTTCTCGGCTGCGGCTCCAAACTGGTGGAATGCTCTGTCACAAGAGACTAGGGCCCTGCGGGACCTGACATCTTTCCGCAGGGCCTGCAAGACAGAGTTGTTCCGCCAGGCCTTTGGTCAGGGCGCAGCCTGACTCCCTCCTCTGGCAACCTGCACAGAATTTTGCTTAATTGGTTGCCATTAATTTGATTTAATTAATTTTTATAATGAAATATTTTTAGATTTTGTGATCATTTGATTGATTATTTGATTGTTGTTAGCCGCCCTGAGCCCGGCTTCGGCTGGGGAGGGCGGGATATAAATAAAATTTATTATTATTATTATTATTCCCCGTGGACTCCATGATGCTATCCCTACTTCCATAATCCCCAAAGCGGCAGGTCACGTACGCAGGAACTTCTTAATTCGCCAAACCTTCCCTTTAGGCAATATTAGGTGGCAGACGATGCATATCTCTGACCCATTGTCTTGCCACCACCGGTACTCAATAAATGTGTATCTATGTATATTTGCCGCTCCGCATATCCCCCCTCCCTCATCCGAAAATGCTAATTAATGTAATCCCACCTTTTCATAATGTATTCATGACGTGTAAAGTATATTCATGATGTAACTTGTGAAACCCAACCTTCCCATAATGTATTCGTGACGTTTCATGCACTGTATTCTGGGATATGGAGGGAAATTTCAAAAGTTCATGTCACCCCTTTCTCTGGGTTCAATCTCGTCTTGAACCTGTTGCGCAATAAACTTGGATCTTCTGCAGTTTGCTCCTGTGTCCGGCTGAGCTCATTTTCTTCCGCAGGGACCCACGGACTTAGTCCGATGAGCTGGGTGGCAGAGTAACCCCGCACCCAGATTTTAGCCGTAACAGTTGGCTGCCCAACGTGGGGCTTGCGGTTCTCCCGAGCTGCTGACTGGGGGCCCCGAAATCTTCAGCCGGCTCCGGGCCATTTTGCCTGGGAAGATCCTTTTGGACCCCCAGCCATCTTCTGGGCGGTAATCGAAAGCCCTAGGAGTTCAGCCGGGGAGCAAAGAGGGATCCAGCCGGCTTATTCATCGATCCCGGGATCATCATAGAAGACGCGTGAGTATAAGGAAAAAGGAAAATCCAGTGCACTGGTGGGAAGGGGGTGGAAGTCTCCTGGCAACTGAATTCTCTGCCCTCCTCTCTATCGCTCCTTCTTGCCTTTCTCTTGGTCCGGTTAGTGAGAGAGACCGTGGACCGCTGCTCAACCCGAAAGGGGGGTTCTGAGCTCTATCTCTTTTCCTTAAAATCTCCAGCCAGCCGCACCAATTGGGAGTCCGAAAGTAAGACGGTGAGACCCGGCTTGGAAAGACAGCCGACTTTCCGCAACGGGCATCCCAGTTGAAAGCAAGGGGTTGGAGCTCTCTTTCCGAACTTCCCGAGCGCCCTTACGGAGGGGGCAGGAAGGGGTCTGGCTTTCTATCCCAATCCCAGCCGCACTGGTCGGTGCCACGTAACCGTGCGTGAGCCCGCTTCCAAAAGCAAGGGGGATTTTCAGTTCGAAATTCTATCCAGGGACCACCTGATCTGGCACTGCATGGCGCGGGCGTCCAGTAGGGCCCCTTTTCCTGAGATGTGACGATAGGTAGGAGGTTGCCAGGAGGGATAGCCCATGAGGAATTGGGCAGGACCGGCAGAGTGGAAAGAGACCCCAGGTTATAGGAAATAAGGAAATAAGGAAATAGGAAATGGAACGCAAGGAACCGGATAGCTAGAGCTCTCTAAAACCCACTAAGGAAGTTGCCAGGCAACTAGAAGCCCCTTCTCCTCTTTACTATACGTCCCTGTACTAAGCGTACCAAACCCCTAGACATACCAATCCTAATCAACCCCTCTTTTCTCCCCTTCTCTATCCCAGACACCCCCCCCCCCAAAAAAAAGGAAAAAGCAAAAAAGCAACAACAGCAACGCATGCATCTATAAAGGGGTACCCAGTCAACCAAGCGTTGTGAGCCCTACCAGTCTGATTACCTGGTGGTGTGTTTGAAGAGGCAAGGAGGCTCATAAAACCATGTGGGACCTTCCTACTAATTTCACTTAATGAAGCCAAAGGTAGTGGCCCATCTCCTTGCAATAACCAACTAAAGGATGAGAATATATATGTTTACATGTTGTCTGTTATGTGTGTTGTCTGTTAATACATATATGAGAATATGTATGTTTACATGTTGTCCGTTATGTGTGTTGTCTGTTCCTTCTGTCTCTGGCAGACTGCCTTTCTTAAGTGTGCATAGTTTAAACTGCAAGCTTGCTTCAAAATTTAAATCTAAGGAAGTCATGCTGGATCTTAGCAGTCCTAAATAAGAGAAAATGAGAATGAAGTGTGCAAATGTTTACCCCACCTCTTGCTTTGCCCCAACTTTTGAGATTGCGAGTCTACAGTCTTATTTTGGAAGGTGCTGATAACCTAATGTTTCTGCTGCAAAAGCCTAGTTGAGCCAACTGCTCTCAAGCTAAAATGCAGTGTATGTATTTCATTAAGCATATGCCTATGAAAGTATGGTGTTCCTTCTAAGAAAATATCTGAGTCCAGTTTTAACTTTGATTTGGTTGGACAGAAGAGTTATTGTAAGGCTCCTGATATCAGTCTCTATAAGACTTCCTGGCCTCTTTTCTTAGAAAATGCCCCCCCCCCCTTGTTTCATTCTGTCTCTTTCAGGGTTTTTTTTCCCCTCCTTCTCCTTCTTATTCTGTGCCAGGTAAATTTACTCCTGAGTAAGCTTCCTTTAAAGGAAACTGCAAGGGGGGGGGCATAGATTAGGCTTACTATTGCTCTGCAAGTTCAACAAAATTGTCAAATCTATGGCTGTTGTAATTATTTGTGAGTGGTTATATCAATTGAATTAACTTTGCTTTATAAAAGATCCTCTCCCTATCTTAGGAAAAATGTTAACTTCAATCTTCCTTTAAAGATAATTTCTATAGGTATGTGTGTGTTTCTGGTAGTACAAATCTTGCTATGAACCCTGTATTTTAGGGTTGGACTAGATGACCCCAGGTCCCTTTCAACTTTCCCAATTTGTGGCTGATGAGTTGAAATTCAGCCCAGGTTGGCTCTTTGTTTTTTAAAAGGTGTGATGAGAGGTGAAAACCATGATGTTTGAAGCAGAACTGGTGATATCAAGCATTTAAGTGATTACAGTGTTTATCATTTTGTCTATTATTTACAAAAATCAGACTTAAAAGTCTACTCAAAGTTTAAGCACATACAAATGGATAATCAAGTAGAATTAGCCTTGACCAATCCATTTGTCTGCAAATGGTAAGGCCGAAATGACTGAGAATGTTTAAAAAAAAAAAAAATTCCTATGAATTCTAACTCTCTGGCCATTTTTTACTCATAAATAAGAGAGCGGTTGATTGTTCCGCGAATGGCCAGAGGGATATTAGCCCTTTCCTGTACATAAAGGAAGCAGTCCCGTTTGCTTGGGCCGAAATCGCTAGCTTTGGTAAATACTTAAATTGCTGAGTTTCTCTTTTTTGTTTAAAATCAAACCCTGTTTTCAAAATCTACTCCTTACCCTTCCCTTCCCTTATTCAAATGTTAATTTAGCCAAAGGATGCAACATTTTCAATAGTACAAAAGGTTTGCTGAGACATGAACTCTGCACATGCACAGAGGCTAGATCAGCTAAAGAAGAGAGAGAGAGAGGACGGGGGGGGGGGACTGTAAGGAGGGAGAGGAGGTTTCTTCCAAATGTAAAAGAAAAGTCAGAACCATTGAGGGAAATCACCCTTAATCTGTCTTTGCTCCAGGGGCTACTTAAGACAAAAGGCTACAAAAAAAAAAAAACTAGCCCATCAAAAGTCAAGAGCTTTCCAGGTTCCAAATCTTAACATGCAAAATTCTTTTCACAGGTAAATATCAAAGCATTCCCCCCTGATTGGGAATTTTAGGAACAGCATTTCCTGACAGGCTTCTCACATGAAATAATTTTCCCTTTTAACAGGATATGTGAACCCCGATAACAAAGTGTTTGTCCCTTTTCCTCCCACAGCAACTTTCTTTCTGTTCTGTGAAACAAGTCTGAATCCCTGCTGTATTAGTGACCTCTATCTCTTTGTGCCTTTGACATTTTTTTAAGTTACAAATAATCTGTTTTCATTTATTTAATCAGTTTCTCCATGATGTCTATGAAGTTAATCGAAGCACAACCAAACATTGTTTGTGGAATGGTACTTGTTTACCTTTGGCCTGAGCATTTCTTACTAATTCTGTCATTTTGGCTAGTGCAAGGTACCTGCACAACTTTAAATTGCCATTCATTTTATTGGTATTAACTCATTTCCCAGTATTCCGCTATTAACATTACAGCTGATGTCACATCAAGAAACACTTTTATTTTCATTTGGGATGTTAGAATGCCAAAACAGATTACTTCAGGTTACTTATTAATTGTGTGTCTTAGCATTTATTTATTTTTGGTTCCTCATAGCTCATTTTTGTGTGTTTGTGTTTTACTTTGGGGGACATGTTCATCACATGTTGAAAGTCAGTCTCATGAAGTTCTTTTATTGAATAGCACATGGTGAATTTTAAGTTTTCCTCATTGTTTTTCCATTTTTTTTCAGTCCAGTAGTAATATGTGTGGTTTTGATAATATCTTTGTACTATTTAATAATAGTTATTTTCTGAATCTGATGTCTTTGTGTCAAGTCCATTTTCATCTAACTGGTAATCTAATTTTTTGCTTTCTTTTTTATTTTTTAACCTTTGTATTTTTTACAGTTCTCTTTCTATACATGTGGAGTAATTTTTTATTTTATAATATGAAAAGAACAACAACAACAAAAATTAAGTGAAGGAAAGCAAACAAACTTAGCAGATAATAACAGTAATTATATGGAAATGTGATAATGAATAAAATGTTTAATCCACTAAGATTTTATTATTTGCAACTTCCAACAGAAACCGAAGGACATCCTTTTCGCCTTTTGCCCCCTCCCTTTTCTAACTGTCTTTAAGCCCCAAAACCCTGCCCCTTACAGGATATCACTTCTACAGATGTGCAAGGATGAAAAGCAGCAACAACCCCTCATGGCTAAGGGGAGGAGTTGAATTGCAAGGACATTTTCTCACTTTTGAACCTTAAGACTGTGCTCCAGGATTCAAAAGATACATGCATAAAAGATCACAATTGTGTCAAGATATGTAACTGATATTTAATTAGTTTGTTTTGTATTATGTGTTATTATGTAAGAATGTTGAAATGTGTCTGACAGTGTGATTTCCACAAAGGGGGGCAATTTTTGTGTGTAATTGTTTTTATGTTTAATGTCTTATTGCTTACACACCAATGGAGAATTCTCATGCATTTTATACTTTCTAATAGCTCACACTATTGTGTAGTCCAATGTTTAGATCAACTTATAACCACATTTAATTGTTCCACCTGGCACCCTGCCAACTTTCCCTATCCATTTTAAAATGTGTTAAACCTCGTTTTGCCAAGGACAAGCTTCTGGATCCATAAAACACCAGGTACATGAAGGTGCATATGCTTTGGTTTAGCAGGAATGATCCCTTATAGAGTTAAATTGACTTATTTGGACAACTGCCCTTGTTAAGAATGGTTTTCTTTTAACAGATTGGTTTGAAGAGTTGAGAACCATGGGGCAAGATAAATTCAAATTGGACTCAGTTTGAATTGGGCACGTGTATCCAGGCTGCAATTAGCCTTTTGGTCCTTTAAGTGCAAGTGAGCAACCCCCATGCGTGCAAAACCACAGCCTATAATGGAATCCCATAGCTAAAGGCCAAGGCGAAGAAATCTCCCTCACGAGATGCCCAAACCTGTGCCAGCTATGGTGAATGCCAGGCAACATGGTTAAATGAAAGCCCCGAGGGGATTCAACAGACAGGATGTGTTGCTGTAGCACTATGTCAGTGTGAGACCACAGAAGAGCTAGCTTGACACCTGAGAAATACACAAAAATGGCGAAGGACAAAACACCAACTGCATTTTTCAGTCAATTAGACCTTCCTGCTAGGTGTAAAGCATAAAACACTATTGAGAATGCCACAAGTAATTTAGCAACAAAATACAAGAGGTGTTCTTTATATAATACCCTATATGCAGCTACCTGCACTGCTATACTTGCAAATGACCGTAAGAGGCATGGCTTGCAAGTCCCTTTCAGGTTTGCATAAAGCCACACATCCCATTCACCGAGATTTAGGGTGCGGAGAAAAGATTTGCAAGTTCTTACAGAACTTTAATGCAAATCTATCTCCGAATGGGGGACTGATACGGAAAGGAAGGGGGGGGGCTCCTTTCCCCCTTCCTTCTAGGAACATCCGAGGCCCCGCTTATTCCTATGGCCCCGCTTTAGCCAATCACAGCCATGCATTCGTCCTGCAGAAGCTAGCTCAGGGAGCTCCTGCACGCCTCATTTCACCCCTGACAAGCTGCTGACGGCCCCCCACGGCGAGAACAGTGGATCCGAAACCAGGGACCTCCTGTTACAATGTATCCATTCTGTTTCTGCTTTTGCCCTATAGTACAGAAGGGGTTTGAAATCATTGAAATCTTTAGAAATTGATATAAAATCAACCGTAACTCCGATTTCTTCGCTCTCAGTGTCATTCAACTCAGTTCCCCGTGGACTCCATGATGCTATCCCTACTTCCATAATCCCCAAAGCGGCAGGTCACGTACGCAGGAACTTCTTAATTCGCCAAACCTTCCCTTTAGGCAATATTAGGTGGCAGACGATGCATATCTCTGACCCATTGTCTTGCCACCACCGGTACTCAATAAATGTGTATCTATGTATATTTGCCGCTCCGCATATCCCCCCTCCCTCATCCGAAAATGCTAATTAATGTAATCCCACCTTTTCATAATGTATTCATGACGTGTAAAGTATATTCATGATGTAACTTGTGAAACCCAACCTTCCCATAATGTATTCGTGACGTTTCATGCACTGTATTCTGGGATATGGAGGGAAATTTCAAAAGTTCATGTCACCCCTTTCTCTGGGTTCAATCTCGTCTTGAACCTGTTGCGCAATAAACTTGGATCTTCTGCAGTTTGCTCCTGTGTCCGGCTGAGCTCATTTTCTTCCGCAGGGACCCACGGACTTAGTCCGATGAGCTGGGTGGCAGAGTAACCCCGCACCCAGATTTTAGCCGTAACAGTCCAAATGTCATAGACCAAATGGAGCAAACAGCACGCGGACCTAGTGGAGGGAGGAAAAAATCCTTAAATAAGAGACACGGGGGAATGATTAATGGACTTCAATGTCTGTACACTAATGCGCAAAGCATGGGAAATAAACAAGATGAGCTTGAGCTCTTGGTACAGCAAACTAAATATGACATAATAGGCATCACTGAAACCTGGTGGGATAAGTCCCACGATTGGAATGTAATAATGGAGGGATACAATCTATTTCAGAGAAACAGACCAGACAAGAAAGGAGGAGGAGTGGCGTTATATGTCAGGGGTGTGTATACCTGTGAAGAGATCCAAGATTTAGAACCTCAAAGCCAAAGTGAGAGCATTTGGGTCAAAATTAAGGGAGAGAAGAATAACAGAGACCTCATTGTGGGAGTTTACTATAGATCCCCAAGCCAAACGGAGGACATAGATGATGCCTTCCTGGAACAGATGGCCAAGCATGCAAAAGGAAGGGAGATAGTAGTAATGGGGGACTTCAATTACCCGGATATTTGTTGGACGTCAAACTCAGCCAAGAGCATAAGGTCAAACAGATTCCTCACTGGCCTTGCAGACAACTTCATTGTCCAGAAAGTGGGAGAAGCAACAAGAGGAACAGCCATTTTAGACCTGGTCCTAACCAATGTTGATGACCTGGTTAGTGGGGTAGATGTGGAAGGATCATTAGGCGCGAGTGATCATGCTCTTCTGAAGTTTACTATACAGTGGAAAGGAGCAGCCAAGCATACTAGGACTCAATTTCTTGACTTTAAGAAAGCCGACTTCATAAAACTTAGGGAAGTGCTGGGTGAGATCCCATGGACAGCAATACTAAAAGGAAAGGGAGTTCATGATGGCTGGGAGTTTGTTAAGACGGAGATAGTAAAAGCACAACGTCAGGCAATACCAATGAGACGAAAACATGGAAGGTGCCTAAAGAAACCAGGGTGGCTATCTAAAGAACTTTTAACTGAATTAAGATTAAAAAAGGATGTGTACAAAAAATGGAAAAGGGGGGAAACCACCAAAGAGGAATTCAAACAAATAGCCAGCACGTGTAGACACAAAGTCAGAAAAGCTAAAGCACAGAATGAACTCAGGCTTGCTAGAGATGTTAAAAGCAACAAAAAAGGCTTTTATGGGTATGTTCGTAGCAAAAGGAAGAACAAAGAAACAGTGGGGTCACTCAGAGGAGAAGATGGTGAAATGCAAACAGGGGACACAGAAAGGGCTGAACTCCTCAATGCCTTCTTTGCCTCAGTCTTCTCCGATAAAGAAGACAATGCCCGACCTGAAGAATTTGAAGCAAATGATTCAGCAAAGGAAACACAGCCCAGAATAACT
>NC_138757.1:39271123-39286123 GCF_965113315.1 Podarcis vaucheri
CCTTGAGCAGGGGTTCCTCCAAAGCGTAGTCTGGCACCCAGCTATTGGCGCTGGCCCGGGTGCCCTCTCTGGCTAGGAGGTATTCGACTCCCTCTTCCCCCCATCTGGAGTCCAAAATCTCCGTGACCTCGTTGATGGGGTCTTGCTGCGTCACCCCTCGCGTCTCCGTCCGCTCCCGGAACGGACTCGGTGCCGTCCCTGGCTCCTGGAATCTGTGAGGTGCCTTGTAGGGAGTGAGCACCGACCTGTGGAACACCGGATGCATTCTGGAACCCTCCGGCAGCACCAGTCGGAAGGCTACCGGGTTGATCTGTGCTTCGACTTGGTACGGACCAATTTGCTTGTGCCCCAACTTCTTCTTGGCTAGTGACCTGGTCGGCACTGCGTGGGCTGCCAACCAGACCCAGTCTCCCACTTGGATCTCTTCGCCAACCCGCCTGTGCTTGTCAGCTTGCACCTTGTAGGCGTGCTTAGCTAGCTCCAGCTGCCGTCTGAGTTGATCGTGTACCGCCTGCAACTCTGACGCGAACGCGTCCGCCGTCTGTGGTTCTCCGTCCCCCACTCTCTCCCGTCCCGGGAAGGTTCTGGGATTCCTCCCATTGTTGGCGAAGAACGGCGTCACCCCTGTGGACACGTGCTTCGTGTTGTTGTAAGCGAACTCGGCGAGCGGCAGGTAATCCACCCAGGTCGCAGGTTGTTGATTGGCATAGCATCTCAGGTACTGCTGCATGATGGCATTGACCCTCTCTGCTTGCCCGTTGGTCTGCGGGTGTCTTGCTGATGCCAGATCGACCTTGACATTTAGAAAACTCATCAGCTTCTGCCAGAAATTTGAGACGAACTGGCGCCCGCGGTCGGACAGGATAGACCGCGGCAGACCATGCACTTTGAACACGTGATCTATGAACAGTTTGGCGGTTTGTTCCGCCGTGGCCACCTTCGCACACGGAATGAAATGTGCCATCTTGGTGAACAAGTCCACCACCACTAGTACAGCTGTCTTGCCTCTCGAGCTGGGTAGATCCGTAACAAAGTCCAGGGCCACCCTCTCCCACGGTTCAAACGGCGTTTGCAGCGGTTCCAGCAGTCCCGCCGGTGGTTTGTGCACCGGTTTGGCCCTCTGGCAGGTGTCGCACCTCGCAACGTAGTCCGCGACTTCCCCTCTCAGTCTGGGCCACCAAAAGTCCCTTGCGACTAATTCCACCGTTTTTTCCGTGCCAAAGTGCCCGGCCGTGGGTGCGTCGTGCAGCTGCTGCAGTACCCTGGCGCGAAGTTCGTCTCCCGGCACGTAGATGGCCCCTTTACGTAAGAGCAAGCCGTCTCGTATCTGGAACTCGTCGCCCTTCGCTGTGCCCTTGTGCACCTCTGCCATCTTCGCCTGCGCGAAGGAGTCGTCCTGCAACGCCCGCCGCACCGCATCCAGGTCTACTGTGGCTGAAGCGCACGCCCACGCTGTTGGCGCGAAGATGTGCATGGCTGCCGCTGGCGTCGCCTCTTCGAGGTATTGCGGTTTGCGGGACAGTGCATCCGCCATGACGTTGGTGTCGCCTGGGACGTACTCTATTCGGAAATTGAAGTCAGCAAAGAACTCCGCCCAACGTATCTGCCTCTGGTTCAGGAACTGAGCCGTGCGCCAGTGCTCCAGATTCTTGTGATCCGTGCAGACCTGCACCGTGTGCTTGGCGCCGATCAGGAAGTGCCTCCACGCCTTGAAAGCTGCATGAATGGCCAGCAACTCCCTGTCCCAGATGGTGTAGTTCTGCTCCGACTTGCTGAGCTTTCTGGAGTAGAACGCTCCCGGCCTCCAGACCCCCTGTGGGTCCCTTTGCAGCAGGACAGCTCCCACTGCTCTATCGGACGCGTCTGTCTCTACCCGCATCGGTCTGCTGGGGTCGATATGCAGCAGTTGCTCTTCCGACGCGAAGAGACGCTTGAGTGCTTGAAAGGACTGCTCCGCCTGCTCCGTCCAGACGAACTTCTTTTTCTTGGAGCTTAGCGTGTCCGTAATGGCCGCCGTCTGCATCGCGAACCCCTTGATAAACTTGCGATAGAAGTTGGCGAAGCCGACAAACCGCTGGACCTCCTTCCGGTTGCGCGGGCTCTTCCAATCCAACACCGCACGAACCTTGGCGCTGTCCATGGCTAGCCCCTTGTCCGACAACTTGTAACCCAAGAAATCCACCTCCGTCGTGTCGAACTGGCACTTCTCCAGTTTGGCGTACAGTCTATGCTGCTGCAGCCTCTTCAGCACCTCCCGAACATCTTGGTCATGGGCTTGCTGCGATTCGGAGAATATCAGGATGTCATCCAGAAAGCAGACGCACTTCTTGTAAAGGAGTCCCGCCAACACATGATGCATGAAAGCTTGGAAACAGTGAGAACCGTTTTGCAATCCAAACGGCATCACCCTGTATTCGTAGGTGCCCAGAGGCGTGAACATGGCTGTTTTCCACTCATCGCCCTCCCTCATGCGGGTGAGATTGTACGCACCTCGCAGGTCCAACTTGGTGAACACGCGTCCCTTGCGCACCGTCGCTAGTAGGTCGTCAATCCTGGGCATGGGGAAATCAGAAGGCTTGGTCATCTTGTTTAAGAGGCGAAAATCCACCACCAGTCTTTTTTGGGGCGTGTCTTTCTTCTTCACGAAGAAAACAGGACTGCCCCCTACTGCCCTGGACTCCCGGATGAAACCGCGCTGCAAATTGTGATCTATGAACTGTTTGAGTTCCTGTAATTCGTCCTCAGACATGGAATACAGCTTCCCTTTCGGCAGCGTCGCCCCTGGTAGGAGGTCAATCTTGCAGTCATATTGCCTGTGCGGTGGTAGCTTGTCAGCCTCTTTCTCGCAGAAGACCTCCAGAAAGTCTGCGTATTTGTGGGGGACTGCTTGCAACGTTCCCAACTGCAGTTGTGATTCCTCCTCCTCTCCCTCCTGTCTGGGCAGGATGCAGTGTTCTGCGCAATAAGAGGAGCCGAAGATCAGCTGTCTCTGGTACCAAGCCAGTGTCGGACTGTGCCTGTCCAGCCAACTCATGCCCAACACAATGGGCGTGTCCGACAGTTGGGTGACATTAAAACTGATGACTTCCCTGTGGTTGCCAAGGCGCATCACCATCGGTGGCGTTTGCTTCACCACCTGCCCCCCTAGCAACTCTCTGCCATCCACTGTGACGACTTGCAGGGGCAGAGTGGCAGGCAGTAGCTGTATAGCGTGCTGCTCCACAAAATCCTGCGCTATAAAGTCTGCGTTGCTTCCAGAATCCACAGAAAGCGGCACTTCGATAGTGACGCCATCGGGTAGCTGGAGAGATGCTGTGAGCTGCACTACTGGTTTGGGTGGGAGGGGGTCCGTGGGTTGCAAGATCGCTGGGGACTGCTTCACTGATGCGTCTGGCTGGGCCCCAGTGCCTCTGTCTCCAGCCAGACATCGTCGTTTCCCTGCTGTGGTTCTCCTTGCTGCGTTGCTGCAGTCACCATTGCTGAGGCTGCAGTGTGCTTGTGGAGCCTCCGGGGACACTCTTTCGCCAAATGGCCTGGATCCTCGCAGATGTAACACTTCCTGTTCCCTCTAGGAGGCTTCGCTTTCACTGCTGTCGGTGCTTGGGCTCTGGCTGCTGACTGAGCCCTTGCACCTCCAACCTCCATCGGTTCCCCTCCCCCTCCAGGCGGAGGTGTGGATTGCGCACGCGCTGCTTCTCTTGGAATGAAAGAGAAACTTCTCGCTGCTTCGCGCCCTCCACGTCCTTCATCTCTGCACCATGGACGTTCTTCCAGCCTCACCCCCACAGTCAGCGCCCTTTGGACCACCTCCTGCGTGCTTCGGGGCCTCTCCCCCCTTGCAATCTCATCCTTGACCGCAGAGCTTAGACCCTCCCAGAACAAGTCTCTGACAGGGGGCGAATCCCGGTCCCACTCTAAGGCACTGACCAGCGCAAAAAAGCGGGCGTGGTACTGCCGGACGCTTGCCCTCCCTTGTTTTAGTCCATGAATCTCCCGTCGGGCAAGATCCACATCAATAGTAGACAAAAAACACGCATCCATCGCTTTGATAAAGGCATCTGCATTCTGAAGCGCCGGATCTTTATCCCTCCACAAATTGCGTAGCCACGCTTTAGCATCCCCATGCAAATGGGATAGTATGAACCCCACTTTCTCTTCCTCATCTCTAAAGTCTTTTGCCAGCAGTTGCAGTGCGCACATTACGTCTGCTCGAAAATTGGGGTACTGTTGTAAATTCCCATCGAAGTGAGCCACAAGCCCTCCTGCTCTCCGTGCCAACCCAACCCCCTCCGGTCTGGGTCCTGGCTGCCCGTGTTTAACCCATGCTTCAAACCTGGCGTGGAGATCTCTGTAGGCGGCTGCCGCATCCTCCTCCCTCTTCTTGGATGCCAGTACCTCCGCGTTCAATTGGGTAACTGCCTGTTGCAGCGCTGCAACTGTCTCTGCTTCCGTCATCTGTGCTAACCGTCGTGAGCTTGCTCCCAAACACCGATCCCCTCCTCCAGCTGCCTCTCTCTCCGCTGCGAGATATCAGGTGTCCGAAGCTTTTGAGAGACGGGTCTTACTGTCAGAGCTGCCACCCAGTCCCAGCTCACATAGGACCAAGTCCGCCAGCGTTCACTTTATAAGACTCTTTATTAAGTTACAGGTTTCATTTCCGAACTGCAGCGTGCAGCTCTACACCTTCTGCCCTAGGTCGGCGAAGACCCGTCTGAGTCCCCGCCTCTTGCACACCAGCTTAATACCCTAGCCTTGCTCCACCTCCTTCGCCTCTCCCTACGTCTCTGGGTCCTTCTGCCCCCCTGGGCCTCCTCCCTTCTACTCTCCTCTGACGCTGACCCCCCTGATCCTTCTGCCTCCTTGCGGCGGGCTTTGGGACCTGGCTCACTCTCCGGGCTGCTTACTGCTCCAGCTTCCGCTGCATTTGAACTTGGCGCGCGCGCCCAACTCTCTACTTTCCTCTTAACCGTTGCCTCGCTCTCTGAGGAGGGCGTGACCACCCCTGACTCGTGCCCTCCCTCCTGCTGACAGCCTCCGGAACCCGATGCCTGGCTACCTTCCTCCCTGCTGCTCTCAGTCTTGAGCGTGGGTCCCGACTTCCAGCTGCTGCCGCCCTCAGTTATGAGCGTGGGTCCCGACTTCCAGCTGCTACTCTCTGAATCTCCTCTGTTCCCTTCCTCCTGGGGTGTCCCCCCGGATCCCCCCCTTGCTCTGCTCACTGGGGCTCCCTTTTGGGAGTCCTCTGACTCACTGCTTAGGCTTGGAGATCTCGGGTCGTCATCATCACTCATTTTCCCTTCGGATTCCTCCCCCTCGCTCCCTGCTTCCTCCCTTCTCTGCGTCTCTGCTCCTGAACCCCTGACAATAACCGTAACCGTAACCGTAACCCTAGCCCTAGCCCAAACCCTAAACCTAGCCCTAGCCCTAGCCCTAACCCTAACCCTAACCCAACCCTAACCCTAACCGAAACACTAACCCTAACCCTAACCCAAACCCTAACCATAACCGTAACCGTAACCGTAACCCTAGCCCAAACCCTAACCCTAGCCCTAGCCCTAACCCTAACCCTAAACCTAACCCAACCCTAACCCTAACCCTAACCATAACCCTAACCAAAACGCTAACCCTAACCCTAACCGCAACCCTAACCCTAAGCCTAACCCTAACCCTAACCCAAACCCTAACCCTAACCCTAACCCTAACCCTAACAGAAACGCTAAACCTAACCCTAAACCTAACCCTAACGCCAATCCTAACCTTAACCCTAACCCTAACTGTAACACTAACCCTAACCCTAACCCTAACCCTAACCCTAACAGAAACGCTAAACCTAACCCTAACCCTAACCCTAACCCCAATCCTAACCTTAACCCTAACCCTAACCGTAACACTAACCCTAACCCAAACTGTCAGAGCTGCCACCAGGTCCCAGCTCACACAGGACCACGCTAGCCAACGTTCACTTTATAAGAGTCTTTATTGAGTTACAAGTTTCCTGTCCGAACTGCAGCGTGCAGCTCTACACCTTCCATTCTAGGTCGACGAAGTCTCGTCTGACTCTCCGCCCCCTGTGCACCAGCTTAATACCCTAGCCTTGCTCCACCTCCTACGCCTCTCCCTGCGTCTCTGGGTCCCACTGCTCCTCCTAGTCTCCTCCCTCCTAGACTCCTCCGACGCTGAAGACCCCCCACTTCCTTCCTCCTCCTTTCGGCGGGCTTTGGGACCCGGCTCCCTCTCCGGGCTGCTTGCTGCGCCAGCTTCCTCTGCATTTGAACTTGGCGCGCGCGCCCAACTCCCTGCCTTCCTCTTAACCGTTGCCTCGCTCTCTGAGGAGGGCGTGACCACCCCTGACTCGTGCCCTCCCTCCTGCTGACAGCCTCCGGAACCCGATGCCTGGCTACCTTCCTCCCTGCTGCTCTCAGTCTTGAGCGTGGGTCCCGACTTCCAGCTGCTGCCGCTCTCAGTTATGAGCGTGGGTCCCGACTTCCAGCTGCTGCTCTCTGAATCTCCTCTGTTCCCTTCCTCCTGGGGTGTCCCCCCGGATCCCCCCCTTGCTCTGCTCACTGGGGCTCCCTTTTGGGAGTCCTCTGACTCACTGCTTAGGCTTGGAGATCTCGGGTCGTCATCATCACTCATTCTCCCTTCGGATTCCTCCCCCTCGCTCTCTGTTTCCTTCCTTCTCTGCGTCTCTGCTCCTGAACCCCTGACACAAACCCTAACCCTAACCCTAACCCTAGCCCTAGCCCTAACCCTAACCCTAACCCTAACCCTAACCCTAACCCTAACCCTAACCCTAACCCTAACCCTAACCCTAACCCTAACCTTAACCGGAACCCTAACCCTAACCCTAACCCTAACCCTAACCCTAACCCTAACCTCAACCCCAACCCCAACCCCAACCCCAACCCCAACCCCAACCCTAAAGCTAACCCAAACCCAAACCCAAACCCTAACCCTAACCCTAACCCTAACCCTAACCCTAACCCTAACCCTAACCCTAACCCTAACCCTAACCCCAACCCCAACCCCAACCCTAACCCTAACCCTAACCCTAACCCTAACCCTAACCCTAACCCTAACAACAATCCTAACCTTAACCCTAACCGTAACCCTAACCCTAACCGAAACGCTAAACCTAACCCTAACCCTAACCCTAACCGTAACCGTAACCGTAACCCTAGCCCAAACCCTAACCCTAACCCTAACCCTAGCCCTAACCCTAACCCTAACCCATCGCTAACCCTAATCCTATACCTAACCCTAACCCTAACCCTAATCCTCACCCTAACCCTAACCCTAACCCTAACCCTAACCCTAACGCCAACCCTAACCCTTACCCTAACCCTAACCCTAACCCTCGCCCCAATCCTAATCCTAACCCTAACCCTAACCCTAACCCTAACACTAACCATAACCCTAAACCTAAATCTAACCCCAACCCTAACCCTAACCCTAACCTTAACCCTAACCCTAACAGTAACCCAAAACCAAACCCTAACCCCAACCCTAACCCTAACCCTAACCCTAACCCTAACCCTAACCCTAACCCTAACCCTAACAACAATCCTAACCCTAACCCTAACCGAAACGCTAAACCTACCCCTAACCGTAACCGTAACCGTAACCGTAACCCTAACCCTAACCCTAACCCTAACCCTAACCCTAACCCTAACCCTAACCCTAACCCTAACCCTAACTCTAACCCTAACCCTAACCCTAACCCTAACCCTAACCCTAATCTTAAACGTAACCCTAACCCTAACCCCAACCCTAACCCTAACCCTAACCCTAACCCTAACCCTAACCCTAACCCTAACCCTTACCCTAACTCTAACCCTAACCCTAACCCTAACCCTAACAAGAATCCTAACCCTAACCGTAACCCTAACCCTAACCCTAACCCTAACCCTAACCCTAACCCTAGCCCTAGCCCTAGCCCTAGCCCTAGCCCTAACCCTATCCCTAACCCTAACCCGAACCCTAACCCTAACCCTAACCCTAACCCTAACCCATCCCTAACCCTAATCCTAACCCTAACACTAACCCTAACCCTAACCGTAATCCTCACCCTAACCCTAACCCTAACCCTAACCCGTAATCCCATCCCTAAGCCTAACCCTAACCCTAACCCTCGCCCCAATCCTAACCCTAACCCTAACCCTAACCCTATCTCTAACCCCAACCCCAACCCTAACCCTAACCCTAACCCTAACCCTAACCCTAACCCTAACCCTAACAACAATCCTAACCCTAACCCTAACCGTAACCCTAAGCCTAACCCTAAGCCCAATCCTAACCTTAACCCTAACCCTAACCCTAACCCTAACCCTAACCCTAACCCTAACCCTAACCCTAACCCTAATCTTAACCGTAACTGTCAGAGCTGCTACCAGGTCCCAGCTCACATAGGACCACGCCACACAGCGTCCACTTTAAAAGAGTCTTTATTGAGTTACAGGTTTCATTTCCGAACTGCAGCGTGCAGCTCTACACCTTCTGCCCTAGGTCGGCGAAGACCCATCTGAGTCCCCGCCTCTTGCACACCAGCTTAATACCCTAGCCTTGCTCCACCTCCTTCGCCTCTCCCTACGTCTCTGGGTCCTTCTGCCCCCCTGGGACTCCTCCCTTCTACTCTCCTCTGACGCTGACCCCCCTGATCCTTCCGCTTCCTTTCGGCGGGCTTTGGGACCTGGCTCACTCTCCGGGCTGCTTACTGCTCCAGCTTCCGCTGCATTTGAACTTGGCGCGCGCGCCCAACTCTCTACTTTCCTCTTGACCGTTGCCTCGCTCTCTGAGGAGGGCGTGACCACCCCTGACTCGTGCCCTCCCTCCTGCTGACGGCCTCCGGAACCCGATGCCTGGCTGCCTTCCTCCCTGCTGCTCTCAGTCTTGAGCGTGGGTCCCGACTTCCAGCTGCTGCTCTCTGAATCTCCTCTGTTCCCTTCCTCCTGGGGTGTCCCCCCGGATCCCCCCCTTGCTCTGCTCACTGGGGCTCCCTTTTGGGAGTCCTCTGACTCACTGCTTAGGCTTGGAGATCTCGGGTCGTCATCATCACTCATTCTCCCTTCGGCTTCCTCCCCCTCGCTCTCTGTTTCCACCCTTCTCTGCTTCTCTGCTTCTGAACCCCTGACATCCATCCCCCCCTCGAAGCCCCCCCTTCCCCCCTCCCCGCTGTCAGGTGTGGGTGCTGGGTGCTCCATCATCATGGGAGGGAATGCTGGATACAGGTCGCTCCCCGTGGGTGGCCGCCAACTGAAGACCTCCGAGTCTTCCCCCTCGCGGTCGTCGACGTTGACTTGTTGCTCTTCCATCTCTGTACCGCCGTGCTCGAACCCGAGGTCCTCCCCGAACACGTCCATGTCAGTCTCTGCGTCGGTCGCTCGACCTGGCATCTCCAGCCACTTCCTGCGCCATTGCTCCTCTGGTCGATCGTCCCACCAATACGAGTTGCCTGATGCCGAACCTGCCGGTGAACCTTCTGGGGAACGGGTGCTCCGTGCGGGTTCCCCTTCTGAGTCGAATCCATGGAACGTGCTGGAAGAAAGTGTGGGTGTGAACAACCAGTCGTCGAAGAAGCTCGCTGGCATGGGTTTGTGTGGGAAGAGGGCATGAAACTCGTCCTTGAGCAGGGGTTCCTCCAAAGCGTAGTCTGGTACCCAGGTATTGGCGCTGGCCCGGGTGCCCTCTCTGGCTAAGAGGTATTCGACTCCCTCTTCCCCCCATCTGGAGTCCAAAATCTCCGTGACCTCGTTGATGTGGTCCTGGTGCTTCACCTCCCGCGTCTCCGTCCGTTCCCGGAGCGGACTTGGCGCCGTCCCTGGCTCCTGGAACCTGTGAGGTGCCTTGTAGGGAGTGAGCACCGACCTGTGGAACACCGGATGCATTCTGGAACCCTCCGGCAGCGCCAGTCGGAAGGCTACCGGGTTGATCTGCGCTTCGACTTGGTACGGACCGATCTGCTTGTGCCCCATCTTCTTCTTGGCAAGTGACCTGGTCGGCACTGCGTGGGCTGCCAACCAGACCCAGTCTCCCACTTGGATCACTTCGCCAACCCGCCTGTGCTTGTCAGCTTGCACCTTGTAGGCGTGCTTAGCTAGCTCCAGCTGCCGTCTGAGTTGATCGTGGACCGCCTGCAGCTCTGACGCGAACGCGTCCGCCGTCTGTGGTTCTCCTTCCCCCACTCTCTCCAGTCCCGGGAAGGTTCTGGGATTCCTCCCATTGTTGGCAAAGAACGGCGTCACTCCTGTGGACACGTGCTTCGTGTTGTTGTAAGCGAACTCGGCTAGCGGCAGGTAATCCACCCACGTCGCAGGCTGTTGATTGGCATAGCATCTCAGGTACTGCTGCATGATGGCATTGACCCTCTCTGCTTGCCCGTTGGTCTGCGGGTGTCTTGCTGATGCCAGATTGACCTTGACATTTAGAAAACCCATCAGCTTCTGCCAGAAAGACGAGATGAACTGGCGTCCGCGGTCGGACAGGATAGACCGTGGCAGGCCATGCACTTTGAACACGTGATCTATGAACAGTTTGGCGGTTTGTTCCGCCGTGGCCACCTTCGCACACGGAATGAAATGTGCCATCTTGGTGAACAAGTCCACCACCACTAGCACAGCTGTCTTGCCTCTCGAGCTGGGTAAATCCGTCACAAAGTCCAGGGCCACCCTCTCCCACGGTTCAAACGGTGTTTGCAGCGGTTCTAACAGTCCCGCCGGTGGTCTGTGTACCGGCTTGGCCCTCTGGCAGGTGTCGCACCTCGCGACGTAGTCCGCGACCTCTCCTCTCAGCCTGGGCCACCAGAAGTCTCTCGCGACTAATTCCATCGTTTTCTCTGTGCCAAAGTGACCGGCCGTGGGTGCGTCGTGCAACTGTTGCAGTACCTTGGCGCGAAGGTCGTCTCCTGGTACATAGACAGCCCCTTTGCGTAGGAGCAAGCCGTCCCGCACCTGGAACTCGTCCGTGGTAGCCGTGCCTCTGAGCAGTTCCGCCATCTTGTCTTGCGCGAATGAGTCGTCCCGCAATGCACGTCGCACCGCATCCAGGTCTACTGTAGCTGAGGCACACGCCCACGCCGTCGGTGCGAAGATGTGCATGGCCGCCGCTGGCGTCACCTCTTCTAGGTATTGCGGTTTTCGGGACAGTGCATCCGCCATGATGTTGGTGTCGCCTGGGACGTACTCTATTCGGAAATTGAAGTCAGCAAAGAACTCCGCCCAACGTATCTGCCTCTGGTTCAGGAACTGAGCCGTGCGCCAGTGCTCCAGATTCTTGTGGTCCGTGCAGACCTGCACCGTGTGCTTGGCGCCGATTAGGAAGTGCCTCCACGCCTTGAAAGCTGCATGAATGGCCAGCAACTCCCTGTCCCAGATGGTGTAGTTCTGCTCCGACTTGCTGAGCTTCCTGGAGTAGAACGCTCCCGGCCGCCACACCCCCTGCGGGTCTCGCTGCAGCAGGACAGCTCCCACGGCTCTGTCTGACGCGTCTGTCTCTACCCTCAACGGTTTACTGGGGTCGATATGCAGCAGTTGCTTCTCCGATGCGAAGAGATGCTTGAGCGCTTGAAAGGACTGTTCCGCCTGCTCCGTCCAGATGAATTTCTTTTTTTTGGAGCTGAGCGTGTCCGTAATTGCTGCCGTCTGCATCGCGAACCCCTTGATAAACTTGCGATAGAAGTTGGCGAAGCCGACAAACCGCTGGACCTCCTTCCGGTTGCGCGGGCTCTTCCAATCCAATACCGCACGAACCTTGGTGCTGTCCATGGCTATCCCCTTGTCCGACAACTTGTATCCCAGGAAATCCACCTCCGTCGTGTCGAACTGGCACTTCTCCAGCTTGGCGTACAGTCTATGTTGTTGCAACCTGCTGAGCACCTCCCTCACGTCTCGGTCGTGAGCTTGCTGCGAGTCAGAGAAAATCAGGATGTCATCCAGGAAGCAGACGCATGTCTTGTAGAGGAGTCCCTCCAACACGTGATGCATAAAAGCTTGAAAACAGTGAGAGCCATTTTGTAATCCAAAGGGCATAACTCTGTATTCGTAGGTGCCCAGCGGTGTGAACATGGCCGTCTTCCACTCATCGCCCTCCCGCATGCGGATGAGATTGTACGCCCCTCGCAGGTCCAACTTGGTGAACACGCGTCCCTTGCGCACCGTCGCGAGGAGGTCGTCAATCCTGGGCATGGGGTAATCAGACGGTTTGGTCATCTGGTTCAAAAGGCGGTAGTCCACAACGAGTCTTTTTTGGGGCGTGTCTTTCTTTTTCACGAAGAAAACGGGACTGCCCCCCACTGCCTTGGACTCTCTGATGAAGCCACGCTCCAGATTATGCTCGATGAACTGTTTGAGTTCCTGCATTTCATCTTCAGACATGGAGTATAGCCGCCCCTTCGGCAGCGTCGCCCCCGGTAGGAGGTCAATCTTGCAGTCATATGGCCGGTGAGGGGGTAGCTTGTCCGCCTCCTTCTCGCAGAAGACCTCCAAAAAGCTCGCGTATTTGTGGGGGACCGCTTGCAACGTTCCCAACTGCAGTTGTGATTCCTCCTCCTCTCCCTCCCGTCGGGGCAGGATGCAGTGTTCTGCGCAATAGGAGGAACCGAAGATCAGTTGTCTCTGGTACCAAGCCAGTGTCGGACTGTGCCTGTCCAGCCAACTCATGCCCAACACAATGGGCGTGTCCGACAGTTGGGTGACATTAAAACTGATGACTTCCCTGTGGTTGCCAAGGCGCATCACCATCGGTGGCGTCTGCTTCACCACCTGCCCCCCTAGCAACTCTCTGCCATCCACTGTGACGACTTGCAGGGGCAGAGTGGCAGGCAATAGCTGTATAGCGTGCTGCTCCACAAAGCTCTGCGCTATAAAGTCTGCGTTGCTTCCAGAATCCACAGAAAGCGGCACTTCGATAGTGACGCCGTCGGGTAGCTGGAGAGATGCTGTGAGCTGCACTACTGGTTTGGGTGGGAGGGGATCCGTGGGTTGCAATATCGCTGGGGACTGCTTCACAGATGCGTCTGGCTGGGCCCCAGTGCCTCCGTCTCCAGCCAGACATCGTCGTTTCCCTGCTGTGGTTCTCCTTGCTGCGTTGCTGCAGTCACCATTGCTGAGGCTGCAGTGTGCTTGTGGAGCCTCCGGGGACACTCCTTCGCCAAATGGCCTGGATCCTCGCAGATGTAACACTTCCTGTTCCCTCTAGGAGGCTTCGCTTTCACTGCTGCCGGTGCTAGGGCTCTGGCTGCTGACTGAGCCCTTGCACCTCCAACCTCCATCGGTTCCCCTCCCCCTCCTGGCGGAGGTGTGGATTGCGCACGCGCTGCTTCCCTCGGAACGAAAGAGAAACTTCTCGCTGCTTCGCGCCCTCCACGTCCTTCATCTCTGCACCATGGACGTTCTTCCAGCCTCACCCCCACAGTCAGCGCCCTTTGGACCACCTCCTGCGTGCTTCGGGGCCTCTCCCCCCTTGCAATTTCATCCTTAACCGCAGAACTTAGACCCTCCCAGAAGAGGTCTCTGACAGGGGGCGAATCCCGATCCCATTCTAAAGCACTGACCAGCGCAAAAAATCGGGCGTGATACTGCCGGACGCTCGCCCTCCCTTGTTTTAGTCCATGAATCTCCCGTCTGGCAAGATCCACATCGATAGTAGACAAAAAACACGCATCCATCGCTTTGATAAAGGCATCTGCATTCTGAAGCGCCGGATCTTTCTCCCTCCACAAATTGCGCAGCCAGGCTTTGGCATCCCCATGCAAATGGGACAATATGAACCCCACCTTCTCTTCCTCATCTCTAAAGTCTTTTGCCAGCAGTTGCAGTGCGCACAGTACGTCTGCTCTAAAATTAGGGTACTGTTGCAAAGTCCCATCGAAATGAGCCACAAGCCCTCCTGCTCTCCGTGCCAATCCCACGCCCTCCGGTCTGGGTCCCGGTTGCCCTTGCTTAACAAGCATTTCAAACCTGGCGTGTAGGTCTCTGTAGGCGGCTGTAGTCTCCTCCTCCCGTTTCTTGGAAGCCAATACCTCTGAGGACAACTGGGTCACTGCCTCTTGCAGCGCGGAGATCCTCTGTTCTTCCGTCATCTTGCTAACCTTTGTGAGCTTGCTTACAGACACCCCTCTTCCTCCCCTAGCGGCTTCTGCTCCCGCTGCGAGGTTTCAGGTTTCTGAAGCTTTGATGAGATGGGTCTTACTGTCAGAGCTGCTACCAGGTCCCAGCTCACATAGGACCACGCCACACAGCGTCCACTTTAAAAGAGTCTTTATTGAGTTACAGGTTTCATTTCCGAACTGCAGCGTGCAGCTCTACACCTTCTGCCCTAGGTCGGCGAAGACCCATCTGAGTCCCCGCCTCTTGCACACCAGCTTAATACCCTAGCCTTGCTCCACCTCCTTCGCCTCTCCCTACGTCTCTGGGTCCTTCTGCCCCCCTGGGACTCCTCCCTTCTACTCTCCTCTGACGCTGACCCCCCTGATCCTTCCGCTTCCTTTCGGCGGGCTTTGGGACCTGGCTCACTCTCCGGGCTGCTTACTGCTCCAGCTTCCGCTGCATTTGAACTTGGCGCGCGCGCCCAACTCTCTACTTTCCTCTTGACCGTTGCCTCGCTCTCTGAGGAGGGCGTGACCACCCCTGACTCGTGCCCTCCCTCCTGCTGACGGCCTCCGGAACCCGATGCCTGGCTGCCTTCCTCCCTGCTGCTCTCAGTCTTGAGCGTGGGTCCCGACTTCCAGCTGCTGCTCTCTGAATCTCCTCTGTTCCCTTCCTCCTGGGGTGTCCCCCCGGATCCCCCCCTTGCTCTGCTCACTGGGGCTCCCTTTTGGGAGTCCTCTGACTCACTGCTTAGGCTTGGAGATCTCGGGTCGTCATCATCACTCATTCTCCCTTCGGCTTCCTCCCCCTCGCTCTCTGTTTCCACCCTTCTCTGCTTCTCTGCTTCTGAACCCCTGACAGTAACCCTAACCGTAACCCTAACCCTAACCCTAACCCTAACCCCAACCCCAGCCCTAAC
>NC_138757.1:39291123-39298623 GCF_965113315.1 Podarcis vaucheri
GGGTGCCCTCTCTGGCTAAGAGGTATTCGACTCCCCCTTCCCCCCATCTGGAGTCCAAAATCTCCGTGACCTCGTTGATGTGGTCCTGGTGCTTCACCCCCCGCGTCTCCGTCCGTTCCCGGAGCGGACTTGGCGCCGTCCCTGGCTCCTGGAACCTGTGAGGTGCCTTGTAGGGAGTGAGCACCGACCTGTGGAACACCGGATGCATTCTGGAACCCTCCGGCAGCGCCAGTCGGAAGGCTACCGGGTTGATCTGCGCTTCGACTTGGTACGGACCGATCTGCTTGTGCCCCAACTTCTTCTTGGCAAGTGACCTGGTCGGCACTGCGTGGGCTGCCAACCAGACCCAGTCTCCCACTTGGATCACTTCGCCAACCCGCCTGTGCTTGTCAGCTTGCACCTTGTAGGCGTGCTTAGCTAGCTCCAGCTGCCGTCTGAGTTGATCGTGGACCGCCTGCAGCTCTGACGCGAACGCGTCCGCCGTCTGTGGTTCTCCTTCCCCCACTCTCTCCAGTCCCGGGAAGGTTCTGGGATGCCTCCCATTGTTGGCAAAGAACGGCGTCACTCCTGTGGACACGTGCTTCGTGTTGTTGTAAGCGAACTCGGCTAGCGGCAGGTAATCCACCCACGTCGCAGGCTGTTGATTGGCATAGCATCTCAGGTACTGCTGCATGATGGCATTGACCCTCTCTGCTTGCCCGTTGGTCTGCGGGTGTCTTGCTGATGCCAGATTGACCTTGACATTTAGAAAACCCATCAGCTTCTGCCAGAAAGACGAGATGAACTGGCGTCCGCGGTCGGACAGGATAGACCGTGGCAGGCCATGCACTTTGAACACGTGATCTATGAACAGTTTGGCGGTTTGTTCCGCCGTGGCCACCTTCGCACACGGAATGAAATGTGCCATCTTGGTGAACAAGTCCACCACCACCAGCACAGCTGTCTTGCCTCTCGAGCTGGGTAAATCCGTCACAAAGTCCAGGGCCACCCTCTCCCACGGTTCAAACGGCGTTTGCAGCGGTTCTAACAGTCCCGCCGGTGGTCTGTGTACCGGCTTGGCCCTCTGGCAGGTGTCGCACCTCGCGACGTAGTCCGCGACCTCCCCTCTCAGCCTGGGCCACCAGAAGTCTCTCGCGACTAATTCCATCGTTTTCTCTGTGCCAAAGTGACCGGCCGTGGGTGCGTCGTGCAACTGTTGCAGTACCTTGGCGCGAAGGTCGTCTCCTGGTACATAGACAGCTCCTTTGCGTAGGAGCAAGCCGTCCCGCACCTGGAACTCGTCCGTGGTAGCCGTGCCTCTGAGCAGTTCCGCCATCTTGTCTTGCGCGAATGAGTCGTCCCGCAATGCACGTCGCACCGCATCCAGGTCTACTGTAGCTGAGGCACACGCCCACGCCGTCGGTGCGAAGATGTGCATGGCCGCCGCTGGCGTCACCTCTTCTAGGTATTGCGGTTTTCGGGACAGTGCATCCGCCATGATGTTGGTGTCTCCTGGGACGTACTCTATTCGGAAATTGAAATCAGCAAAGAACTCCGCCCAACGTATCTGCCTCTGGTTCAGGAACTGAGCCGTGCGCCAGTGCTCCAGATTCTTGTGGTCCGTGCAGACCTGCACCGTGTGCTTGGCGCCGATTAGGAAGTGCCTCCACGCCTTGAAAGCTGCATGAATGGCCAGCAACTCCCTGTCCCAGATGGTGTAGTTCTGTTCCGACTTGCTGAGCTTTCTGGAGTAGAACGCTCCCGGCCGCCACACCCCCTGCGGGTCTCGCTGCAGCAGGACAGCTCCCACGGCTCTGTCTGACGCGTCTGTCTCTACCCTCAACGGTTTACTGGGGTCGATATGCAGCAGTTGCTTCTCCGATGCGAAGAGATGCTTGAGCGCTTGAAAGGACTGTTCCGCCTGCTCCGTCCAGATGAATTTCTTTTTTTTGGAGCTGAGCGTGTCCGTAATTGCTGCCGTCTGCATCGCGAACCCCTTGATAAACTTGCGATAGAAGTTGGCGAAGCCGACAAACCGCTGGACCTCCTTCCGGTTGCGCGGGCTCTTCCAATCCAATACCGCACGAACCTTGGTGCTGTCCATGGCTATCCCCTTGTCCGACAACTTGTATCCCAGGAAATCCACCTCCGTCGTGTCGAACTGGCACTTCTCCAGCTTGGCGTACAGTCTATGTTGTTGCAACCTGCTGAGCACCTCCCTCACGTCTCGGTCGTGAGCTTGCTGCGAGTCAGAGAAAATCAGGATGTCATCCAGGAAGCAGACGCATGTCTTGTAGAGGAGTCCCTCCAACACGTGATGCATAAAAGCTTGAAAACAGTGAGAGCCATTTTGTAATCCAAAGGGCATAACTCTGTATTCGTAGGTGCCCAGCGGTGTGAACATGGCCGTCTTCCACTCATCGCCCTCCCGCATGCGGATGAGATTGTACGCCCCTCGCAGGTCCAACTTGGTGAACACGCGTCCCTTGCGCACCGTCGCGAGGAGGTCGTCAATCCTGGGCATGGGGTAATCAGACGGTTTGGTCATCTGGTTCAAAAGGCGGTAGTCCACAACGAGTCTTTTTTGGGGCGTGTCTTTCTTTTTCACGAAGAAAACGGGACTGCCCCCCACTGCCTTGGACTCTCTGATGAAGCCACGCTCCAGATTATGCTCGATGAACTGTTTGAGTTCCTGCATTTCATCTTCAGACATGGAGTATAGCCGCCCCTTCGGCAGCGTCGCCCCCGGTAGGAGGTCAATCTTGCAGTCATATGGCCGGTGAGGGGGTAGCTTGTCCGCCTCCTTCTCGCAGAAGACCTCCAAAAAGCTCGCGTATTTGTGGGGGACCGCTTGCAACGTTCCCAACTGCAGTTGCGATTCCTCCTCCTCTCCCTCCCGACGGGGCAGGATGCAGTGTTCTGCGCAATAAGAGGAGCCGAAGATCAGTTGTCTCTGGTACCAAGCCAGTGTCGGACTGTGCCTGTCCAGCCAACTCATGCCCAACACAATGGGCGTGTCCGACAGTTGGGTGACATTAAAACTGATGACTTCCCTGTGGTTGCCAAGGCGCATCACCATCGGTGGCGTCTGCTTCACCACCTGCCCCCCTAGCAACTCTCTGCCATCCACTGTGACGACTTGCAGGGGCAGAGTGGCAGGCAATAGCTGTATAGCGTGCTGCTCCACAAAGCTCTGCGCTATAAAGTCTGCGTTGCTTCCAGAATCCACAGAAAGCGGCACTTCGATAGTGACGCCGTCGGGTAGCTGGAGAGACGCTGTGAGCTGCACTACTGGTTTGGGTGGGAGGGGATCCGTGGGTTGCAATATCGCTGGGGACTGCTTCACAGATGCGTCTGGCTGGGCCCCAGTGCCTCCGTCTCCAGCCAGACATCGTCGTTTCCCTGCTGTGGTTCTCCTTGCTGCGTTGCTGCAGTCACCATTGCTGAGGCTGCAGTGTGCTTGTGGAGCCTCCGGGGACACTCCTTCGCCAAATGGCCTGGATCCTCGCAGATGTAACACTTCCTGTTCCCTCTAGGAGGCTTCGCTTTCACTGCTGCCGGTGCTAGGGCTCTGGCTGCTGACTGAGCCCTTGCACCTCCAACCTCCATCGGTTCCCCTCCCCCTCCTGGCGGAGGTGTGGATTGCGCACGCGCTGCTTCCCTCGGAACGAAAGAGAAACTTCTCGCTGCTTCGCGCCCTCCACGTCCTTCATCTCTGCACCATGGACGTTCTTCCAGCCTCACCCCCACAGTCAGCGCCCTTTGGACCACCTCCTGCGTGCTTCGGGGCCTCTCCCCCCTTGCAATTTCATCCTTAACCGCAGAACTTAGACCCTCCCAGAAGAGGTCTCTGACAGGGGGCGAATCCCGATCCCATTCTAAAGCACTGACCAGCGCAAAAAATCGGGCGTGATACTGCCGGACGCTCGCCCTCCCTTGTTTTAGTCCATGAATCTCCCGTCTGGCAAGATCCACATCAATAGTAGACAAAAAACACGCATCCATCGCTTTGATAAAGGCATCTGCATTCTGAAGCGCCGGATCTTTATCCCTCCACAAATTGCGCAGCCAGGCTTTGGCATCCCCATGCAAATGGGACAATATGAACCCCACCTTCTCTTCCTCATCTCTAAAGTCTTTTGCCAGCAGTTGCAGTGCGCACATTACGTCTGCTCTAAAATTAGGGTACTGTTGCAAAGTCCCATCGAAGTGAGCCACAAGCCCTCCTGCTCTCCGTGCCAATCCCACGCCCTCCGGTCTGGGTCCCGGTTGCCCTTGCTTAACAAGCATTTCAAACCTGGCGTGTAGGTCTCTGTAGGCGGCTGTAGTCTCCTCCTCCCGTTTCTTGGAAGCCAATACCTCTGAGGACAACTGGGTCACTGCCTCTTGCAGCGCGGAGATCCTCTGTTCTTCCGTCATCTTGCTAACCTTTGTGAGCTTGCTTACAGACACCCCTCTTCCTCCCCTAGCGGCTTCTGCTCCCGCTGCGAGGTTTCAGGTTTCTGAAGCTTTGTGAGATGGGTCTTACTGTCAGAGCTGCTACCAGGTCCCAGCTCACATAGGACCACGCCACACAGCGTCCACTTTAAAAGAGTCTTTATTGAGTTACAGGTTTCATTTCCGAACTGCAGCGTGCAGCTCTACACCTTCTGCCCTAGGTCGGCGAAGACCCATCTGAGTCCCCGCCTCTTGCACACCAGCTTAATACCCTAGCCTTGCTCCACCTCCTTCGCCTCTCCCTACGTCTCTGGGTCCTTCTGCCCCCCTGGGACTCCTCCCTTCTACTCTCCTCTGACGCTGACCCCCCTGATCCTTCCGCTTCCTTTCGGCGGGCTTTGGGACCTGGCTCACTCTCCGGGCTGCTTACTGCTCCAGCTTCCGCTGCATTTGAACTTGGCGCGCGCGCCCAACTCTCTACTTTCCTCTTGACCGTTGCCTCGCTCTCTGAGGAGGGCGTGACCACCCCTGACTCGTGCCCTCCCTCCTGCTGACGGCCTCCGGAACCCGATGCCTGGCTGCCTTCCTCCCTGCTGCTCTCAGTCTTGAGCGTGGGTCCCGACTTCCAGCTGCTGCTCTCTGAATCTCCTCTGTTCCCTTCCTCCTGGGGTGTCCCCCCGGATCCCCCCCTTGCTCTGCTCACTGGGGCTCCCTTTTGGGAGTCCTCTGACTCACTGCTTAGGCTTGGAGATCTCGGGTCGTCATCATCACTCATTCTCCCTTCGGCTTCCTCCCCCTCGCTCTCTGTTTCCACCCTTCTCTGCGTCTCTGCTTCTGAACCCCTGACAGTAACACTAACCGAAACCCTAACCCTAACCCTAACCCTAACCCTAACCCTAACCCTAACCCTAATCTTAACCGTAACCCTAACCCTAACCCTAACCCTAACCCCAACCCCAACCCCAACCCTAACCCTAACCCTAACCCTAACCCTAACCCTAACCCTAACCCTAACCCTAACCCTAACCCTAACCCTAACCCTAACCCTAACAACAATCCTAACCCTAACCCTAACCCTAACCGTAACCCTAACCCTAACCGAAACGCTAACCCTAACCCTAACCCTAACCGTAACCCTAACCCTAACCCTAACCCTAACCCTAACCCTAACCCTAACCCTAACCCTAACCCTAACCCTAACCCTAACCCTAACCCTAACCCCAACCCCAACCCCAACCCTAACCCTAACTCTAACCCTAACCCTAACCCTAACCCTAACCCTAACCCTAACCCTAACCCTAACCCTAACCCTAACAACAATCCTAACCCTAACCCTAACCCTAACCGTAACCCTAACCCTAACCGAAACGCTAACCCTAACCCTAACCGTAACCCTAACCCTAACCCTAACCCTAACCCTAACCCTAACCCTAACCCTAACCCTAACCCTAACCCTAACCCTAACCCAAATCATAACGCTAACCTTAACCCTAACCCTAACTCTAACATTAACCCTAACCCTAACCCTAAACCTGACCCTAACCCTAACCCTAACCCTAACCCTAACCCTAACCCTAACCCTAACCCTAACCCTAACCCTAGCCCTAGCCCTATCCCTATCCCTATCCCTATCCCTATCCCTATCCCTATCCCTATCCCTATCCCTATCCCTATCCCTATCCCTATCCCTATCCCTATCCCTAACCCGAACCCGAACCCTAACCCTAACCCATCCCTAAACCTAATCCTAACCCTAACACTAACCGTAACCATAACCGTAATCCTCACCCTAACCCTAACCCTAACCCGTAATCCCATCCCTAAGCCTAACCCTAACCCTAACCCTCGCCCCAATCCTAACCCTAACCCTAACCCTAAACCTAACTCTAACCGAAACGCTAAACCTAACCCTAACCCTAACCGTAACCCTAACCCTAACCCTAACCCTAACCCTAACCCTAACCCTAACCCTAACCCTAACCCTAACGCTAACGCTAACGCTAACAACAACCCTAACCGTAACCCTAACCGTAACCCTAACCATAACCCTAACCCTAACCCTAAGCCCAATCCTAACCTTAACCCTAACCCTAACCGTAACACTAACCCTAACCCTAACCCTAACCCTAACCCTAACCCTAACCCTAACCCTAACCCTAACCCTAACCCTAACCATAACCATAACCCTAACCATAACTCGAACCCTAACCCTAACCCTAATCTTAACCGTAACCCTAACCCTAACCCTAACCCCAACCCCAACCCCAACCCTAACCCTGACCCTGACCCTAACCCTAACCCTAAACCTAACCCTAACCCTAACACTAACACTAACCCTAACCGTAACCGTAACCCTAACCCTAACCCTAACCCTAACCCTAGCCCAAACCCTAACCCTAACCCTAACCCTAACCCTAACCCTAATCTTAACCGTAACCCTAACCCCAACCCCAACCCCAACCCTAACCCTAACCCTAACCCTAACCCTAACCCTAACCCTAACCCTAACCCTAACCCTAACCCTAACCCTAACCCTAACCCTAACCCTAACCCTAACCCTAACCCTAACCCTAACCCTAACCCTAACCCTAACAACAATCCTAACCCTAACCCTAACCGTAACCCTAACCCTAACCGAAACGCTAACCCTAACCCTAACCGTAACCCTAACCCTAACCCTAACCCTAACCCTAACTACTAACCCTAACCCTAACCCTAACCCTAACCTTAACCCTAACCCTAACCTTAACCCTAACCCTAACCCTAACCCAAATCATAACGCTAACCTTAACCCTAACCCTAACTCTAACATTAACCCTAACCCTAACCCTGACGCTAACCCTAACCCTAACCGTAACCGTAACCGTAACCCTAACCTTAACCCTAACCGTAACTCTCACCCTAACCCTAACCCTAACCCTAACCCTAATCTTAACCGTAACCGTAACCGTAACCGTAACTCTAACCCTAACCCTAACCCTAACCCTAACTCTAACAACAATCCTAACCCTAACCCTAACCCTAACCGTAACCCTAACCCTAACCCTAAGAGAAACGCTAACCCTAACCGTAACCGTAACCGTA
>NC_138757.1:39321123-39333623 GCF_965113315.1 Podarcis vaucheri
ATTCAATAAAGACTTTTACTTAATGATCGCTGGCTAGCGTGATCCTCTGTGAGCTAGGATCTTCAAGCAGCTCTGACAGTAAGCTCCGTCTCACAAATTGTGGGCATCTACAGCCCCGAGGAGGGGAGAGAAACAGGTGCCTACTAGTGAGCTCACGAACAGCAGACGACATGACGGCTGAGCAGCAGATAGAGGAACTCAGAAAAGCAGTGGCACAACTGAATGCCGAGGCTCTCGCATCCAGGAAGAGAGAGGAGGAGGCAGCTGCCGACTGCAGGGATCTCCAGGTCAGGTTAGACGTGCTGACGAAGCAGACACCCCGGCAGGAGGGAATTGGGTTGGCGAGACGAACAGGCGGGCTGGTCTCTCACTTCGATGGGAACCTGCAACAGTATCCCAACTTTAGAGCAGACGTACTGTGCGCACTGCAACTGCTGCATAAAGACTTTAGAGATGAGCAAGAGAGAGTGGGATTCATCATGTCCCATTTGCATGGGGATGCTAAAGCATGGCTACGCAATTTATGGAGAGATAAGGATCCGGCGCTTCAGAATGCAGATGCCTTTATTAAAGCGATGGATGGGTGTTTTTTATCAAGTATTGACGTGGATCTTGCCCGGAAGGAGGTGCATGGGCTAAGACAAGGGAGGGCCAGCGTCAGACAGTACCATGCCCGCTTTTTCGCCTTGGTCAGTGCCCTGGAATGGGACAGAGATTCGGCCCCGGTAAGAGACCTCTTTTGGGAGGGGCTGCACAGCTCGATTAAAGATGAGATCGCGAGGGGGGAGAGACCCCGAACCACCCAGGAGGTCGTTCAGAGGGCACTGGCAGTGGGGGTGAGGCTGGAAGAACGTCCGTGGAGCAGGGACGAAGGGCGTGGAGGGCGCGAACCAGCCAGGGGCCCCTCCTTCCTTCCCAGAGAAGCAGCGCGGGCGCAATCCACGCCTCCGCCAGGAGGAGGAGCCGAACCTATGGAGGTTGGAGGTGCAAGGGCTCAGTCAGCAACCAGAGCCCTAGCACCGGCAGCAGTGAAAGCGAAGCCTCCTAGAGGGAACAGGAAGTGTTACGTCTGTGAGGAGCCAGGGTGTCAGGGGTTCAGGAGCAGAGACGCAGAGAAGGGAGGAAGCAGAGAGCGAGGGGGAGGAATCCGAAGGGAAAATGAGTGATGATGACGACCCGAGATCTCCAAGCCTAAGCAGTGAGTCAGAGGACTCCCAAAAGGGAGCCCCAGTGAGCAGAGCAAGGGGGGGATCCGGGGGGACACCCCAGGAGGAAGGGAACAGAGGAGATTCAGAGAGTAGCAGCTGGAAGTCGGGACCCACGCTCATAACTGAGGGCGGCAGCAGCTGGAAGTCGGGACCCATGCTCAAGACTGAGAGCAGCAGGGAGGAAGGTAGCCAGGCATCGGGTTCCGGAGGCTGTCAGCAGGAGGGAGGGCACGAGTCAGGGGTGGTCACGCCCTCCTCAGAGAGCGAGGCAACGGTTAAGAGGAAAGTAGAGAGTTGGGCGCGCGCGCCAAGTTCAAATGCAGCGGAAGCGGGAGCAGTAAGCAGCCCGGAGAGTGAGCCAGGTCCCAAAGCTCGCCGACCTAGGGCAGAAGGTGTAGAGCTGCACGCTGCAGTTCGGAAATGAAACCTGTAACTTAATAAAGACTCTTATAAAGTGAACGCTGGCGGACTTGGTCCTATGTGAGCTGGGACTGGGTGGCAGCTCTGACAGTAAGACCCGTCTCAAGAAAGCTTCGGACACCTGATATCTCGCAGCGGAGAGAGAGGCAGCTGGAGGAGGGGATCGGTGTTTGGGAGCAAGCTCACGACGGTTAGCAGAGATGACGGAAGCAGAGACAGTTGCAGCGCTGCAACAGGCAGTTACCCAATTGAACGCGGAGGTACTGGCATCCAAGAAGAGGGAGGAGGATGCGGCAGCCGCCTACAGAGATCTCCACGCCAGGTTTGAAGCATGGGTTAAACACGGGCAGCCAGGACCCAGACCGGAGGGGGTTGGGTTGGCACGGAGAGCAGGAGGGCTTGTGGCTCACTTCGATGGGAATTTACAACAGTACCCCAATTTTCGAGCAGACGTAACGTGCGCACTGCAACTGCTGGCAAAAGACTTTAGAGATGAGGAAGAGAAAGTGGGGTTCATACTATCCCATTTGCATGGGGATGCTAAAGCGTGGCTACGCAATTTGTGGAGGGATAAAGATCCGGCGCTTCAGAATGCAGATGCCTTTATCAAAGCGATGGATGCGTGTTTTTTGTCTACTATTGATGTGGATCTTGCCCGACGGGAGATTCATGGACTAAAACAAGGGAGGGCAAGCGTCCGGCAGTACCACGCCAGCTTTTTTGCGCTGGTCAGTGCCTTAGAGTGGGACCGGGATTCGCCCCCTGTCAGAGACCTGTTCTGGGAGGGTCTAAGCTCTGCGGTCAAGGATGAGATTGCAAGGGGGGAGAGGCCCCGAAGCACGCAAGAGGTGGTCCAAAGGGCGCTGACTGTGGGGGTGAGGCTGGAAGAACGTCCATGGTGCAGAGATGAAGGACGTGGAGGGCGCGAAGCAGCGAGAAGTTTCTCTTTCATTCCAAGAGAAGCAGCGCGTGCGCAATCCACACCTCCGCCTGGAGGGGGAGGGGAACCGATGGAGGTTGGAGGTGCAAGGGCTCAGTCAGCAGCCAGAGCCCAAGCACCGACAGCAGTGAAAGCGAAGCCTCCTAGAGGGAACAGGAAGTGTTACATCTGCGAGGATCCAGGCCATTTGGCGAAAGAGTGTCCCCGGAGGCTCCACAAGCACACTGCAGCCTCAGCAATGGTGACTGCAGCAACGCAGCAAGGAGAACCACAGCAGGGAAACGACGATGTCTGGCTGGAGACAGAGGCACTGGGGCCCAGCCAGACGCATCAGTGAAGCAGTCCCCAGCGATCTTGCAACCCACGGACCCCCTCCCACCCAAACCAGTAGTGCAGCTCACAGCATCTCTCCAGCTACCCGATGGCGTCACTATCGAAGTGCCGCTTTCTGTGGATTCTGGAAGCAACGCAGACTTTATAGCGCAGGATTTTGTGGAGCAGCACGCTATACAGCTACTGCCTGCCACTCTGCCCCTGCAAGTCGTCACAGTGGATGGCAGAGAGTTGCTAGGGGGGCAGGTGGTGAAGCAAACGCCACCGATGGTGATGCGCCTTGGCAACCACAGGGAAGTCATCAGTTTTAATGTCACCCAACTGTCGGACACGCCCATTGTGTTGGGCATGAGTTGGCTGGACAGGCACAGTCCGACACTGGCTTGGTACCAGAGACAGCTGATCTTCGGCTCCTCTTATTGCGCAGAACACTGCATCCTGCCCAGACAGGAGGGAGAGGAGGAGGAATCACAACTGCAGTTGGGAACGTTGCAAGCAGTCCCCCACAAATACGCAGACTTTCTGGAGGTCTTCTGCGAGAAAGAGGCTGACAAGCTGCCACCGCACAGGCAATATGACTGCAAGATTGACCTCCTACCAGGGGCGACGCTGCCGAAAGGGAAGCTGTATTCCATGTCTGAGGACGAATTACAGGAACTCAAACAGTTCATAGATCACAATTTGCAGCGCGGTTTCATCCGGGAGTCCAGGGCAGTAGGGGGCAGTCCTGTTTTCTTCGTGAAGAAGAAAGACACGCCCCAAAAAAGACTGGTGGTGGATTTTCGCCTCTTAAACAAGATGACCAAGCCTTCTGATTTCCCCATGCCCAGGATTGACGACCTACTAGCGACGGTGCGCAAGGGACGCGTGTTCACCAAGTTGGACCTGCGAGGTGCGTACAATCTCATCCGCATGAGGGAGGGCGATGAGTGGAAGACAGCCATGTTCACGCCTCTGGGCACCTACGAATACAGAGTGATGCCGTTTGGATTGCAAAACGGTTCTCACTGTTTCCAAGCTTTCATGCATCATGTGTTGGCGGGACTCCTTTACAAGAAGTGCGTCTGCTTTCTGGATGACATCCTGATATTCTCCGAATCGCAGCAAGCCCATGACCAAGATGTTCGGGAGGTGCTGAAGAGGCTGCAGCAGCATAGACTGTACGCCAAACTGGAGAAGTGCCAGTTCGACACGACGGAGGTGGATTTCTTGGGTTACAAGTTGTCGGACAAGGGGCTAGCCATGGACAGCGCCAAGGTTCGTGCGGTGTTGGATTGGAAGAGCCCGCGCAACCGGAAGGAGGTCCAGCGGTTTGTCGGCTTCGCCAACTTCTATCGCAAGTTTATCAAGGGGTTCGCGATGCAGACGGCGGCCATTACGGACACGCTAAGCTCCAAGAAAAAGAAATTCATCTGGACGGAGCAGGCGGAGCAGTCCTTTCAAGCACTCAAGCGTCTCTTCGCGTCGGAAGAGCAACTGCTGCATATCGACCCCAGCAGACCGATGCGGGTAGAGACAGACGCGTCCGATAGAGCAGTGGGAGCTGTCCTGCTGCAAAGGGACCCACAGGGGGTCTGGAGGCCGGGAGCGTTCTACTCCAGAAAGCTCAGCAAGTCGGAGCAGAACTACACCATCTGGGACAGGGAGTTGCTGGCCATTCATGCAGCTTTCAAGGCGTGGAGGCACTTCCTGATCGGCGCCAAGCACACGGTGCAGGTCTGCACGGATCACAAGAATCTGGAGCACTGGCGCACGGCTCAGTTCCTGAACCAGAGGCAGATACGTTGGGCGGAGTTCTTTGCTGACTTCAATTTCCGAATAGAGTACGTCCCAGGCGACACCAACGTCATGGCGGATGCACTGTCCCGCAAACCGCAATACCTCGAAGAGGCGACGCCAGCGGCAGCCATGCACATCTTCGCGCCAACAGTGTGGGCGTGCGCTTCAGCCACAGTAGACCTGGATGCGGTGCGGCGGGCGTTGCAGGACGACTCCTTCGCGCAGGCGAAGATGGCAGAGGTGCACAAGGGCACGGCGAAGGGCGACGAGTTCCAGATACGAGACGGCTTGCTCTTACGTAAAGGGGCCATCTACGTGCCGGGAGACGAACTTCGCGCCAGGGTACTGCAGCAGCTGCACGACGCACCCACGGCCGGGCACTTTGGCACGGAAAAGACGGTGGAATTAGTCGCAAGGGACTTTTGGTGGCCCAGACTGAGAGGGGAAGTCGCGGACTACGTTGCGAGGTGCGACACCTGCCAGAGGGCCAAACCGGTGCACAAACCACCGGCGGGACTGCTGGAACCGCTGCAAACGCCGTTTGAACCGTGGGAGAGGGTGGCCCTGGACTTTGTTACGGATCTACCCAGCTCGAGAGGCAAGACAGCTGTACTAGTGGTGGTGGACTTGTTCACCAAGATGGCACATTTCATTCCGTGTGCGAAGGTGGCCACGGCGGAACAAACCGCCAAACTGTTCATAGATCACGTGTTCAGAGTGCATGGTCTGCCGCGGTCTATCCTGTCCGACCGCGGGCGCCAGTTCGTCTCGAATTTCTGGCAGAAGCTGATGAGTTTTCTAAATGTCAAGGTCGATCTGGCATCAGCAAGACACCCGCAGACCAACGGGCAAGCAGAGAGGGTCAATGCCATCATGCAGCAGTACCTGAGATGCTATGCCAATCAACAACCTGCGACCTGGGTGGATTACCTGCCGCTCGCCGAGTTCGCTTACAACAACACGAAGCACGTGTCCACAGGGGTGACGCCGTTCTTCGCCAACAATGGGAGGAATCCCAGAACCTTCCCGGGACGGGAGAGAGTGGGGGACGGAGAACCACAGACGGCGGACGCGTTCGCGTCAGAGTTGCAGGCGGTACACGATCAACTCAGACGGCAGCTGGAGCTAGCTAAGCACGCCTACAAGGTGCAAGCTGACAAGCACAGGCGGGTTGGCGAAGAGATCCAAGTGGGAGACTGGGTCTGGTTGGCAGCCCACGCAGTGCCGACCAGGTCACTAGCCAAGAAGAAGTTGGGGCACAAGCAAATTGGTCCGTACCAAGTCGAAGCACAGATCAACCCGGTGGCCTTCCGACTGGTGCTGCCGGAGGGTTCCAGAATGCATCCGGTGTTCCACAGGTCGGTGCTCACTCCCTACAAGGCACCTCACAGATTCCAGGAGCCAGGGACGGCACCGAGTCCGTTCCGGGAGCGGACGGAGACGCGAGGGGTGACGCAGCAAGACCCCATCAACGAGGTCACGGAGATTTTGGACTCCAGATGGGGGGAAGAGGGAGTCGAATACCTCCTAGCCAGAGAGGGCACCCGGGCCAGCGCCAATAGCTGGGTGCCAGACTACGCTTTGGAGGAACCCCTGCTCAAGGACGAGTTTCATGCCCTTTTCCCGCACAGACCCATGCCAGCGAGCTTCTTCGACGACTGGCTGTTCACGCCCACACTTTCTTCCAGCACGTTCCATGGATTCGACTCGGACGGGGAACCCGCACTGAGCACCCGTTCCCCAGAAGGATCGCCGGCGGGTTCGGCGTCAGACACCTCGTATTGGTGGGACGATCGACCGGAGGAGCAATGGCGCCGGAAGTGGCTGGAGATGCCAGGTCGAGCGACCGACGCAGAGACTGACATGGACGTGTTCGGGGAGGACCTTGGGTTCGAGCACGGCGGTACAGAGATGGAAGCGGAACAGGTCAACGTCGGCGACCGCGAGGAGGAAGACTCGGAGGTCTTCAGTTGGCGGCCAACCACGGGGAGCGAACTGTATCCGGCATTCCCTCCCGTGATGATGGAGCACCCAGCACCCACACCTGAAAGCGGGGAGGGGGGAAGGGGGGGCTTCGAGGGGGGGATGGATGTCAGGGGTTCAGGAGCAGAGACGCAGAGAAGGGAGGAAGCAGAGAGCGAGGGGGAGGAATCCGAAGGGAAAATGAGTGATGATGACGACCCGAGATCTCCAAGCCTAAGCAGTGAGTCAGAGGACTCCCAAAAGGGAGCCCCAGTGAGCAGAGCAAGGGGGGGATCCGGGGGGACACCCCAGGAGGAAGGGAACAGAGGAGATTCAGAGAGTAGCAGCTGGAAGTCGGGACCCACGCTCATAACTGAGGGCGGCAGCAGCTGGAAGTCGGGACCCACGCTCAAGACTGAGAGCAGCAGGGAGGAAGGTAGCCAGGCATCGGGTTCCGGAGGCTGTCAGCAGGAGGGAGGGCACGAGTCAGGGGTGGTCACGCCCTCCTCAGAGAGCGAGGCAACGGTTAAGAGGAAAGTAGAGAGTTGGGCGCGCGCGCCAAGTTCAAATGCAGCGGAAGCGGGAGCAGTAAGCAGCCCGGAGAGTGAGCCAGGTCCCAAAGCTCGCCGACCTAGGGCAGAAGGTGTAGAGCTGCACGCTGCAGTTCGGAAATGAAACCTGTAACTTAATAAAGACTCTTATAAAGTGAACGCTGGCGGACTTGGTCCTATGTGAGCTGGGACTGGGTGGCAGCTCTGACACAGGGCATATGGCGAAAGAGTGTCCCCAGAGGCTCCACAAGCTCACTGCAGCCTCAGCAATGGTGACTGCAGCAACGCAGCAAGGAGGACCACAGCAGGGAAACGAAGCAGTCTGGCTGGAGGAAGAGGCCCTGGGGCCCAGCCAGACGTGTTAGTCACGCAGTCCCCAGAGATTTTACAGCCCGTGAACCCCCTCCCGCCCAAACCAGTGGTGAGGCTCACCGCATCTCTCCAGCTGCCCAATGGAATCACCATGGACGTGCCAATTACCGTCGACTCGGGCAGCAACGCGGACTTTATAGGGCAGGAGTTTGTCGACAAGCACGCTATACAGTTGCTGCCGGCCACACTGCCCCTGCAGGTTGTCACGGTGGATGGCAGGGAGTTGCTAGGGGGGCAAGTGGTGAAGCAGACGCCGCCAATGGCGATGCGACTTGGGAATCACAAAGAAATCATCAGCTTCAATGTCACTCAACTATCGGATACGCCCATTGTATTGGGAATGAGTTGGCTGGACAAGCACAGCCCGACGCTGGCTTGGTACCAGAGGCAGCTGATCTTCGGCTCTTCCTTTTGTGCTGAACACTGCATAGTGCCCCGGCAGGAAGGAGAGGAAGAGGAGTCACAGCTGCTGCTAGGCACGCTGCAAGCGATTCCCCACAAGTACGCAGAATTTTTGGAAGTTTTCTGCGAGAAGGAGGCGGACAGGCTACCCCCTCACAGACCGTATGACTGCAAAATTGACCTGCTGCCGGGGGCGGCGCTGCCTAAAGGGAAACTGTATTCCATGTCTGAGGACGAGCTGCAGGAACTCAAAGTGTTCATAGATCATAATTTGGAGCGCGGTTTCATCCGAGAGTCCAAGGCAGCGGGGGGCAGTCCTGTATTCTTTGTTAAAAAGCGAGACACGCCCCAAAAAAGACTGGTCGTGGACTATCGCATTTTAAACAATGGGACCAAGCCGTCGGACTTCCCCATGCCCCGAATCGACGACCTCCTGGCGAAGGTGCGGAAGGGAAAAGTGTTCACCAAGTTAGACCTGCGAGGGGCGTACAACCTCATTCGCATGCGGGAGGGAGATGAGTGGAAGACGGCCATGTTCACGCCACTGGGTACCTACGAATACAGAGTTATGCCTTTTGGATTGCAAAATGGCTCCCACGTTTTTCAAGCTTTCATGCATCACGTGTTGGTGGGACTTCTCTACAAGACGTGCGTCTGTTTCTTAGATGACATCCTGATCTTTTCGGAATCGCAGCAGGAGCATGACAGACACGTCAAGGAAGTGCTGACCAGACTAAAGCAACATAGGCTCTACGCCAAGCTGGAGAAGTGCCAATTTGACGTGACGGAGGTGGATTTTCTGGGCTACAAGTTGTCTGACAAGGGGCTCGCCATGGACAGCGCCAAGGTTCGAGCGGTGTTGGATTGGAAAAGCCCACGCAACCGGAAGGAGGTCCAACGGTTTGTCGGCTTTGCGAACTTCTATCGCAAGTTTATCAAGGGCTTCGCTATGCAGACAGCGGCCATCACAGACACGCTTAGCTCCAAGAAAAAGAAGTTCGTTTGGACAGAGGAGGCGGAGCAGTCCTTTCAGGCACTCAAGCGTCTCTTCGCGTCGGAAGAGCAGCTGCTTCACGTCAACCCCAGCAGGCCGATGAGGGTGGAGACAGACGCCTCGGACAGAGCCGTGGGGGCGGTCCTGCTGCAAAAGGACCAGCAGGGGGTGTGGCGGCCGGGAGCGTTTTACTCCAGGAAGCTCAGCAAGTCCGAGCAGAACTACACCATCTGGGACAGGGAGTTGCTGGCCATTCATGCAGCGTTCAAAGCGTGGAGGCACTTCCTGATCGGCGCCAAGCACACGGTGCAGGTTTGCACGGACCACAAGAATCTGGAGCACTGGCGCACGGCACAGTTCCTAAACCAGAGGCAGATACGTTGGGCTGAGTTTTTTGCGAACTTCGACTTCCGCATAGAGTATGTCCCGGGGGACACTAACATCATGGCGGACGCCCTCTCCCGTAAGCCACAGTATCTGGAGGACGCAACGCCAGCGGCCGCCATGCACATCTTCGCACCAACAGTATGGGCGTGCGCCGCGGCCACCGTGGACCTGGAGGCGGTGCGGCGAGCGTTGCAGGATGACTCCTTCGCGCAAGCAAAGATGGCAGAGGTGCAAAGGGGCAAGGCTGAGGCCGACGGTTTCCAGCTACGAGATGGATTGCTCATCCGTAAAGGGGCCATCTACGTACCGGGAGACGACCTTCGCGCCAAGGTGCTGCAGCAGCTGCACGACGCGCCCACGGCCGGGCACTTTGGCAAGGAGAAGACGGTGGAATTGGTAGCCAGGGATTTCTGGTGGCCTGGAATGAGAGGGGAGGTCGCAGACTACGTGGCGAGGTGTGACACCTGCCAGAGGGCCAAACCAGTGCACAGACCGCCGGCAGGACTGTTGGAACCGCTGCAAACTCCGGTCGAACCTTGGGAAAGGGTGGCTCTGGACTTTGTCACAGATCTGCCCAGCTCGAGGGGCAAGACGGCAGTGCTGGTGGTGGTGGACCTGTTTTCCAAGATGGCACATTTCATTCCGTGTGCGAAGGTGGCCACGGCGGAGCAAACCGCCAAACTGTTCATAGACCACGTGTTCAAGGTTCACGGTCTGCCGCGGTCTATTCTGTCCGACCGCGGGCGGCAGTTCATCTCGAATTTCTGGCAGAAGCTGATGGGCTTCCTAAACGTCAAGATCAACCTGGCGTCGGCGAGACACCCGCAGACCAACGGGCAAGCGGAGCGGGTCAATGCCATCATGCAGCAGTACCTGAGATGCTATGCGAATCAACAGCCTGCGACGTGGGTGGATTACCTGCCGCTTGCCGAGTTCGCCTACAACAACACGAAGCACGTGTCCACGGGGGTCACGCCGTTCTTCGCCAACAACGGGAGGCACCCCAGAACCTTCCCGGGACTGGAAAGAATGGGGGAGGGGGAGCCGCAGACAGCAGATGCGTTCGCGTCGGAGCTGCAGGAAGTCCACGATCAGCTGAGGCGCCACCTGGAGCTGGCCAAACACGCATACAAGGTACAAGCGGACAGGCACAGAAGGGTTGGCGAAGAGCTCCACGTGGGAGACTGGGTCTGGTTAGCAGCCCACGCAGTGCCGGCCAGGTCGTTGGCCAAGAAGAAACTAGGGCATAAACAACTGGGGCCCTACCAAGTCGAAGAGCAGGTCAACCCGGTAGCTTTCAGACTGGCACTTCCGGAGGGTTCCAGAATGCATCCGGTGTTCCACAGATCGGTGCTCACTCCCTACAAGGCACCGCACAGGTTCCAGGAACCCGGAACGGCGCCGAGTCCGGTCAGAGACAGAACGGGGCACGCGGGAGTGGCACAGAAGGAGCGCATCAATGACGTCACGGAGATTTTGGACTCCAGATGGGGGGAAGAGGGGGTAGAATACTTTCTCGCCAAGGAGGGCACCCCGGCCAGTGCGAACAGCTGGGTGCCGGGCTACGCCTTGGACGAACCTCTACTCAAAGACGAGTTTCATGCCCTCTTCCCACATAGACCTATGCCAGCAGACTTTTTCGACGACTGGCTTTTCACGCCCACGCTTTCGGCCAGCACTTTCCGGGGGTTCGACTCGGACGAGGACCCGACACAAGACGTCCGTTCCCCGGAGGGGTCACCCTCGGGATCTGCATCAGAACCCTCGTATTGGTGGGACGATAGACCAGAGGAGCAGTTCCGCAGAAGGTGGCTGGAAGGCCCAGGACGAGCAACGCCGCCAGGAGGAAGTGAGGGAGAGACGGACATGGACGTTTTCGGGGACGACCCTGGTTTCGAGCACGGCGGCACAGAGATGGAAGCGGAGGTGACCGTCGTCGACGAGAGCAGGGACGGAGACCCGCGAGACTTCAGATGGAGGCCCGCCACGGGAAGCGAACGATATCCGACGTTCGTCCCTTTGCAACAGCAGACCCCAGCTCCAGCACCGGAAGGAGGGGAGGGGGGAATGGGGGGCTTCGAGGGGGGGATGGATGTCAGGGGTTTAGGAGCAGAGGCAAGGGCAAGGGAGGAAACAGAGAGCGAAGGGGAGGAGGCAGAAGAAAAGATGAGTGATGACGACGAGCCGAGATCTCCGAGTCTTTCCAGTGAATCAGAGGATTCACAGAAAGGAGCACCAGTGGCCAGGGCAAGGGGGGAGTCTAGGGGGGCACCCCAGGAAGATAGAGCCAGAGGGGACTCAGAGGAGAGCAGTTGGAAATCGGGACCAGCGTCACCGCCAGAGAGCAGGGAAGAGGAAGGGAGCCAGGGGGAAAGCGCTGGCAGCTCACCACAGGAGGGAGGGCATGAGTCAGGAGTGGCCACACCTCCATCGGGGAGCGAAGAAACGGTTAAGAGGAAAGTGGAAGGTTGGGCGCGCGCGCCAAGTTCAAATGCAGAGGAAGGCGGCGCAGTAAGCAGCCCGGAAAGGGAGCCAGGTCCTAAAGCCCGGCGCAAGGAGGCAGGAGGGTCCGGGTCAGCGTCAGAAGAATCCCGGAAGGAAGAAGCCCTGGGGGGTAGAGGGACCCAGAGGAGGACAGTCAGGCGGAAAAGGTGGAGCAGGGCTAGGATATTAAGTTGGTGCGCACGGGGCGGAGACTCAGACGGAGCTTCGTCGATCTAGCTACTAGACGTAGAGTTGCGCGCAGCAGCGTGAGAATGGAAACTGTAATTCAATAAAGACTTTTACTTAATGATCGCTGGCTAGCGTGATCCTCTGTGAGCTAGGATCTTCAAGCAGCTCTGACAGTAACCCTAACCCTAACCCTAACCCCAACCCCAACCCCAACCCCAACCCTAACCCTAACCCTAACCCTAACCCTAAACCTAACCCTAACCCTAACACTAACCCTAACCCTAACCCTAACCCTAACCCTAACCCTAACCGTAACCCTAACCCTAACCCTAACCCTAACCCTAACCCTAGCCCAAACCCTAACCCTAACCCTAACCCTAACCCTAACCCTAACCCTAACCCTAACCCTAATCTTAACCGTAACCCTAACCCTAACCCTAACCACAACCCCAACCCTAACCCTAACCCTAACCCTAACC
>NC_138757.1:39381123-39396123 GCF_965113315.1 Podarcis vaucheri
TGCGCCGGGCTTTAGGACTTGGCTCTCTTTCCGGGCTGCCTACTGCGCCACCTTCCTGTGCATTTGAACTTGGCGCGCGCGCCCAACCTTCCACTTTCCGTCTAACCGTCACTTCGCTCCCCGATGAAGGTGTGGCCACTCCTGACTCGTGCCCTCCCTCCTGTTGTGAGCTGCCAGCGCTAGTTCCCAGGCGCTCTTCCTCTTCCCTACTCTCTGGCGGTGACGTAGGTCCCGATCTCCAACTGCTCCCCTCTGAGTCCCCTCTGGCTCTTTCTTCCTGGGGTGTCCCCCTAGTCTCCCCCCTTGCCCTTGCCACTGGTGCTCCTCTTTGTGAATCTTCTGATTCACTGGACAGACTCGGAGATCTCGGGTCGTCGTCGTCACTCATCCTTTCTTCTGCCTCCTCCCCCTCGCTCTCTGTTTCCTCCCTTGCCCTCGCCTCTGCTCCTGAACCCCTGACATCCATCCCCCCCTCAAAGCCCCCCCTTCCCCCCTCCCCTCCCTCCGGTGCGGGAACTGGGTGCTGCAGTGTCAAAGGGACGAATGTCGGGTACAGTTCGCTTCCCGTGGCCGGCCTCTATCCGCAGACTCCCGGTTCTTCCTCCCTGCTCTCGTCAACGACGGTCACCTCTGCTTCCATCTCCGTGCCGCCGTGCTCGAGACCCTGGTTGTCCCCGAAAAAGTCCATGTCGGTCTCTCCCTCGCTTCCTTCTGTAGGCGTAGCTCGTCCTGGACCCTCCAGCCACTTCCTGCGCCACTGCTCCTCTGGTCGATCATCCCACCAATACGAGGGTTCTGAGGCAGATCCCGAGGGTGACCCCTCCGGGGAACGGGCGTCTCGTGTCGGTTCCTCATCCGAGTCGAACCCCCGGAACGTGCTGGCTGAAAGCGTGGGCGTGAAAAGCCAGTCGTCGAAAAAGTCCGCCGGCATTGGCCTATGGGGAAAGAGGGCATGAAACTCTTCCTTGAGCAGAGGTTCATCTAGAGCGTAGCCCGGCACCCAGCTGTTGGCATTGGCCGGGGTGCCCTCCTTAGCGAGAAGGTATTCTACCCCCTCTTCCCCCCATCTGGAGTCCAAAATCTCCGTGACTTCGTTGAGGCGCACCTCCTGTGCCACTCCCCGTTGCCTGGTTCCCTCTCGGAGCGGACTCGGCGCCGTGCCGGGTTCCTGAAACCTGTGCGGTGCCTTGTAGGGAGTGAGCACCGATCTGTGGAACACCGGATGCATTCTGGAACCCTCCGGAAGCGCCAGCCTGAAAGCCACCGGGTTGACCTGCTCTTCGACTTGGTAGGGCCCCAGTTGCTTATGCCCTAGTTTCTTCTTGGCCAACGACCTGGCCGGCACTGCGTGGGCTGCTAACCAGACCCAGTCTCCCACATGGATCTCTTCGCCAACCCTTCTGTGTTTGTCTGCCTGCACCTTGTATGCGTGTTTGGCCAGCTCCAGGTGCCGCCGCAGCTGATCGTGAACCTCTTGCAACTCCGACGCGAACGCATCTGCTGTCTGCGGCTCCCCCTCCACCAGTCTTTCCAGTCCCGGGAAGGTTCTGGGGTGCCTCCCGTTGTTGGCGAAGAACGGCGTGACCCCCGTGGACACGTGCTTCGTGTTGTTGTAGGCGAACTCGGCGAGCGGCAGGTAATCCACCCACGTCGCAGGCTGTTGATTCGCATAGCATCTCAGGTACTGCTGCATGATGGCATTGACCCGCTCCGCTTGCCCGTTGGTCTGCGGGTGTCTCGCCGACGCCAGGTTGATCTTGACGTTTAGGAAGCCCATCAGCTTCTGCCAGAAGTTCGAGATGAACTGCCGTCCGCGGTCGGACAGAATAGACCGTGGCAGACCGTGAACCTTGAACACGTGGTCTATGAACAGTTTGGCGGTTTGTTCCGCCGTGGCCACCTTCGCACACGGGATGAAATGCGCCATCTTGGAGAACAAGTCCACCACCACCAGCACGGCCGTCTTGCCCCTCGAGCTGGGTAGATCCGTGACGAAGTCCAGGGCGACTCTCTCCCATGGCTCGACCGGAGTTTGCAGCGGTTCCAACAGTCCGGCCGGCGGTCTGTGCACTGGTTTGGCCCTCTGGCAGGTGTCGCACCTCGCCACGTAGTCCGCGACCTCCCCTCTCATTCCGGGCCACCAGAAATCCCTGGCGACTAATTCCACCGTCTTCTCCTTGCCAAAGTGCCCGGCAGTGGGCGCGTCGTGCAGCTGATGCAGTACCTTGGCGCGAAGTTCGTCTCCCGGCACGTAGATGGCCCCTTTGCGGATGAGCAATCCATCTCTCAGCTGGAACCCGTTGGTCGCTGCCGTGCCCCTTCGCATCTCAGCCATCTTTGCTTGCGCGAAAGAGTCATTCTGCAACGCTTGTCGCACCGCCTCCAGGTCCACTGTCGCCGCAGCGCACGCCCACACTGTTGGCGCGAAGATGTGCATGGCGGCCGCTGGCGTGGCGTCCTCCAGATACTGTGGCTTACGGGATAGCGCGTCCGCCATGATGTTGGTGTCCCCCGGGACATACTCTATCCGGAAGTCGAAGTTCGCAAAGAACTCAGCCCAACGTATCTGCCTCTGCTTCAGGAACTGTGCCGTGCGCCAGTGCTCCAGATTCTTGTGGTCCGTGCAGACCTGCACCGTGTGCTTGGCTCCAATCAGGAAGTGCCTCCATGCTTTGAACGCTGCATGAATAGCCAGCAACTCCCTGTCCCAGATGGTGTAATTCTGTTCGGACTTGCTGAGCTTCCTGGAGTAAAACGCTCCGGGCCTCCAAACCCCCTGCGGGTCCTTCTGCAGCAGGACTGCTCCGACGGCCCTGTCCGAGGCGTCTGTTTCAACTCTCATCGGCCTGCTAGGATCGACATGAAGCAGCTGTTCCTCCGAGGCGAAAAGACGCTTGAGTGCCTGAAAGGACTGCTCCGCCTGCGCTGTCCAGATGAACTTCTTTTTCTTGGAACTGAGCGTGTCTGTAATGGCTGCAGTCTGCATAGCGAAGCCTTTGATGAACTTGCGATAGAAGTTCGCGAAGCCGACAAATCGTTGGACCTCCTTCCGGTTGCGTGGGCTTTTCCAATCCAACACCGCTCGAACCTTGGCGCTGTCCATGGCGAGCCCCTTGTCAGACAACCTGTATCCCAGGAAATCCACCTCCGTCACGTCGAATTGGCACTTCTCCAGCTTGGCGTAAAGCCTATGTTGCTGGAGCCTGCTCAGCACTTCCCTGACGTGTCTGTCATGCTCCTGCTGCGATTCCGAAAAGATCAGGATGTCATCCAAGAAACAGACGCACGTCTTGTAGAGGAGCCCTGCCAACACGTGATGCATGAAAGCTTGAAAAACGTGGGAGCCATTTTGCAATCCAAAAGGCATAACTCTATATTCGTAGGTGCCCAGGGGTGTGAACATGGCTGTCTTCCACTCATCTCCTTCCCGCATGCGAATCAGGTTGTACGCCCCTCGCAGGTCCAACTTGGTGAACACGCTGCCCTTGCGTACTTTCGCGAGGAGGTCGTCGATTCGGGGCATGGGGAAGTCCGACGGCTTGGTGACACTGTTCAAAATGCGGTAGTCCACCACGAGCCTTTTCTGGGGCGTGTCTCGCTTCTTCACAAAGAATACAGGACTGCCCCCCGCTGCCTGGGACTCTCGGATGAAACCGCGTTTCAAATTATGATCAATGAACTCCTTGAGTTCCTGCAGTTCGTCTTCAGACATGGAATACAGCTTCCCTTTGGGCAGTGCCGCCCCCGGCAGCAGGTCAATCTTGCAGTCATATGGTCTGTGGGGGGGTAGCTTGTCTGCCTCCTTCTCGCAGAAAACCTCCAAAAATTCTGCGTACTTGTGGGGAATCGCTTGCAGCGTGCCGAGCAGCAGCTGTGACTCCTCTTGCTCCCCTTCTTGCTGGGGCATGATGCAGTGTTCAGCACAAAAGGAAGAGCCGAAGGTCAGCTGCCTCTGGTACCAAGCCAGCGTCGGGCTGTGCCTGTCCAGCCAACTCATGCCCAATACAATAGGCGTGTCTGAGAGTTGAGTGACGTTGAAGCTGATAATCTCCTTGTGATTTCCAAGCCGCAGCACCATAGGTGGCGTCTGCTTCACCACTTGCCCCCCTAACAGCTCCCTGCCATCCACCGTGACAACCTGCAGGGGCAGCGTGGCAGGCAGCAACTGTATAGCGTGCCGGTCGACAAAGTCCTGCCCTATGAAGTCTGCATTGCTTCCCGAGTCGACGGTGATTGGCACGTCCATGGTGATTCCATTGGGTAGCTGGAGCGATGCGGTGAGCCTCACTACTGGCTTGGGCGGGAGGGGGTCCATGGGCGGTAAAATCTCTGGGGACTGCTTCACTGACACGTCTGGCTGGGCCCCAGTGCCTCCTCTTCCAGCCAGACATCGTCGTTTCCCTGCTGTGGTTCTCCTTGCTGCGTTGCTGCAGTCACCATTGCTGAGGCTGCAGTGTGCTTGTGGAGCCTCCGGGGACACTCTTTCGCCAAATGGCCTGGATCCTCACAGATGTAACACTTCCTGTTCCCTCTAGGAGGCTTCGCTTTCACTGCTGCCGGTGCTAGGGCTCTGGCTGCTGACTGAGCCCTTGCACTCCCAACCTCCATCGGTTCCACCCCTCCCCCTGTTGGGGGCGTGGATTGCGCACGCGCTGCTTCTCTGGGAAGGAAGGAGGAGCCCCTGGCTGGTTCGCGCCCGCTGCGCCCTTCGTCCCTGCTCCACGGACGTTCTTCCAGCCGCACTCCCACCGCCAGCGCCCTCTGAACGATCTCCTGCGTGGTCCGGGGTCTCTCCCCCCTCGCAATCTCATCTTTCACCGAGCTGTTCAAGCCCTCCCAAAAAAGGTCTCTGACGGGAGCCGAATCTCTGTCCCATTCCAGGGCACTGACCAAAGCGAAAAAGCGGGCATGATATTGCCGTACGCTGGCCCTCCCTTGTCTTAGTCCGTGCACCTCCCTTCGGGCAAGATCCACGTCAATGCTTGATAAAAAACAGCCATCCATCGCTTTAATAAAGGCGTCCGCATTTTGGAGCGCAGGATCCTTATCCCTCCACAAATTGCGCAGCCATGCTTTAGCGTCTCCATGCAAATGGGACATGATGAACCCCACTTTCTCTTGTTCATCTCTAAAGTCTTTGTGCAGTAGTTGTAGTGCACACATTACGTCTGCTCTAAAATTGGGGTACTGTTGCAAATTCCCATCGAAGTGCGAGACCAGACTGCCTGTGCGTCTCGCCAACCCAATCCCCTCTGATTTGGGTGTCTGTTGCCCCTGCTTCGTAAGCACGTCCAACCTGACCTGGAGATCCCTGTAGGCGGCCGCTGCATCCTCCTCTCTCTTCCTGGACGCCACCGCCTCGGCAGTCAGTCGTGAAACCGCGTGTCAGGGGTTCAGGAGCAGAGACGCAGAGAAGGGAGGAAGCAGAGAGCGAGGGGGAGGAATCCGAAGGGAAAATGAGTGATGATGACGACCCGAGATCTCCAAGCCTAAGCAGTGAGTCAGAGGACTCCCAAAAGGGAGCCCCAGTGAGCAGAGCAAGGGGGGGATCCGGGGGGACACCCCAGGAGGAAGGGAACAGAGGAGATTCAGAGAGTAGCAGCTGGAAGTCGGGACCCACGCTCATAACTGAGGGCGGCAGCAGCTGGAAGTCGGGACCCACGCTCAAGACTGAGAGCAGCAGGGAGGAAGGTAGCCAGGCATCGGGTTCCGGAGGCTGTCAGCAGGAGGGAGGGCACGAGTCAGGGGTGGTCACGCCCTCCTCAGAGAGCGAGGCAACGGTTAAGAGGAAAGTAGAGAGTTGGGCGCGCGCGCCAAGTTCAAATGCAGCGGAAGCTGGAGCAGTAAGCAGCCCGGAGAGTGAGCCAGGTCCTAAAGCCCGCCGCAAGGAGGCAGAAGGATCAGGGGGGTCAGCGTCAGAGGAGAGTAGAAGGGAGGAGGCCCAGGGGGGCAGAAGGACCCAGAGACGTAGGGAGAGGCGAAGGAGGTGGAGCAAGGCTAGGGTATTAAGCTGGTGTGCAAGAGGCGGGGACTCAGACGGGTCTTCGCCGACCTAGGGCAGAAGGTGTAGAGCTGCACGCTGCAGTTCGGAAATGAAACCTGTAACTTAATAAAGACTCTTATAAAGTGAACGCTGGCGGACTTGGTCCTATGTGAGCTGGGACTGGGTGGCAGCTCTGACAGTAAGACCCGTCTCTCAAAAGCTTCGGACACCTGATATCTCGCAGCGGAGAGAGAGGCAGCTGGAGGAGGGGATCGGTGTTTGGGAGCAAGCTCACGACGGTTAGCAGAGATGACGGAAGCAGAGACAGTTGCAGCGCTGCAACAGGCAGTTACCCAATTGAACGCGGAGGTACTGGCATCCAAGAAGAGGGAGGAGGATGCGGCAGCCGCCTACAGAGATCTCCACGCCAGGTTTGAAGCATGGGTTAAACACGGGCAGCCAGGACCCAGACCGGAGGGGGTTGGGTTGGCACGGAGAGCAGGAGGGCTTGTGGCTCACTTCGATGGGAATTTACAACAGTACCCCAATTTTCGAGCAGACGTAATGTGCGCACTGCAACTGCTGGCAAAAGACTTTAGAGATGAGGAAGAGAAAGTGGGGTTCATACTATCCCATTTGCATGGGGATGCTAAAGCGTGGCTACGCAATTTGTGGAGGGATAAAGATCCGGCGCTTCAGAATGCAGATGCCTTTATCAAAGCGATGGATGCGTGTTTTTTGTCTACTATTGATGTGGATCTTGCCCGACGGGAGATTCATGGACTAAAACAAGGGAGGGCAAGCGTCCGGCAGTACCACGCCCGCTTTTTTGCGCTGGTCAGTGCCTTAGAGTGGGACCGGGATTCGCCCCCTGTCAGAGACCTGTTCTGGGAGGGTCTAAGCTCTGCGGTCAAGGATGAAATTGCAAGGGGGGAGAGGCCCCGAAGCACGCAGGAGGTGGTCCAAAGGGCGCTGACTGTGGGGGTGAGGCTGGAAGAACGTCCATGGTGCAGAGATGAAGGACGTGGAGGGCGCGAAGCTGCGAGAAGTTTCTCTTTCGTTCCAAGAGAAGCAGCGCGTGCGCAATCCACACCTCCGCCTGGAGGGGGAGGGGAACCGATGGAGGTTGGAGGTGCAAGGGCTCAGTCAGCAGCCAGAGCCCAAGCACCGACAGCAGTGAAAGCGAAGCCTCCTAGAGGGAACAGGAAGTGTTACATCTGCGAGGATCCAGGCCATTTGGCGAAAGAGTGTCCCCGGAGGCTCCACAAGCACACTGCAGCCTCAGCAATGGTGACTGCAGCAACGCAGCAAGGAGAACCACAGCAGGGAAACGACGATGTCTGGCTGGAGACAGAGGCACTGGGGCCCAGCCAGACGCATCAGTGAAGCAGTCCCCAGCGATCTTGCAACCCACGGACCCCCTCCCACCCAAACCAGTAGTGCAGCTCACAGCGTCTCTCCAGCTACCCGATGGCGTCACTATCGAAGTGCCGCTTTCTGTGGATTCTGGAAGCAACGCAGACTTTATAGCGCAGGATTTTGTGGAGCAGCACGCTATACAGCTACTGCCTGCCACTCTGCCCCTGCAAGTCGTCACAGTGGATGGCAGAGAGTTGCTAGGGGGGCAGGTGGTGAAGCAAACGCCACCGATGGTGATGCGCCTTGGCAACCACAGGGAAGTCATCAGTTTTAATGTCACCCAACTGTCGGACACGCCCATTGTGTTGGGCATGAGTTGGCTGGACAGGCACAGTCCGACACTGGCTTGGTACCAGAGACAGCTGATCTTCGGCTCCTCTTATTGCGCAGAACACTGCATCCTGCCCAGACAGGAGGGAGAGGAGGAGGAATCACAACTGCAGTTGGGAACGTTGCAAGCAGTCCCCCACAAATACGCAGACTTTCTGGAGGTCTTCTGCGAGAAAGAGGCTGACAAGCTACCACCGCACAGGCAATATGACTGCAAGATTGACCTCCTACCAGGGGCGACGCTGCCGAAAGGGAAGCTGTATTCCATGTCTGAGGACGAATTGCAGGAACTCAAACAGTTCATAGATCACAATTTGCAGCGCGGTTTCATCCGGGAGTCCAGGGCAGTAGGGGGCAGTCCTGTTTTCTTCGTGAAGAAGAAAGACACGCCCCAAAAAAGACTGGTGGTGGATTTTCGCCTCTTAAACAAGATGACCAAGCCTTCTGATTTCCCCATGCCCAGGATTGACGACCTACTAGCGACGGTGCGCAAGGGACGCGTGTTCACCAAGTTGGACCTGCGAGGTGCGTACAATCTCATCCGCATGAGGGAGGGCGATGAGTGGAAGACAGCCATGTTCACGCCTCTGGGCACCTACGAATACAGAGTGATGCCGTTTGGATTGCAAAACGGTTCTCACTGTTTCCAAGCTTTCATGCATCATGTGTTGGCGGGACTCCTTTACAAGAAGTGCGTCTGCTTTCTGGATGACATCCTGATATTCTCCGACTCGCAGCAAGCCCATGACCAAGATGTTCGGGAGGTGCTGAAGAGGCTGCAGCAGCATAGACTGTACGCCAAACTGGAGAAGTGCCAGTTCGACACGACGGAGGTGGATTTCTTGGGTTACAAGTTGTCGGACAAGGGGCTAGCCATGGACAGCGCCAAGGTTCGTGCGGTGTTGGATTGGAAGAGCCCGCGCAATCGGAAGGAGGTCCAGCGGTTTGTCGGCTTCGCCAACTTCTATCGCAAGTTTATCAAGGGGTTCGCGATGCAGACGGCGGCCATTACGGACACGCTAAGCTCCAAGAAAAAGAAATTCATCTGGACGGAGCAGGCGGAGCAGTCCTTTCAGGCACTCAAGCGTCTCTTCGCGTCGGAAGAGCAACTGCTGCATATCGACCCCAGCAGACCGATGCGGGTAGAGACAGACGCGTCCGATAGAGCAGTGGGAGCTGTCCTGCTGCAAAGGGACCCACAGGGGGTCTGGAGGCCGGGAGCGTTCTACTCCAGAAAGCTCAGCAAGTCGGAGCAGAACTACACCATCTGGGACAGGGAGTTGCTGGCCATTCATGCAGCTTTCAAGGCGTGGAGGCACTTCCTGATCGGCGCCAAGCACACGGTGCAGGTCTGCACGGATCACAAGAATCTGGAGCACTGGCGCACGGCTCAGTTCCTGAACCAGAGGCAGATACGTTGGGCGGAGTTCTTTGCTGACTTCAATTTCCGAATAGAGTACGTCCCAGGCGACACCAACGTCATGGCGGATGCACTGTCCCGCAAACCGCAATACCTCGAAGAGGCGACGCCAGCGGCAGCCATGCACATCTTCGCGCCAACAGCGTGGGCGTGCGCTTCAGCCACAGTAGACCTGGATGCGGTGCGGCGGGCGTTGCAGGACGACTCCTTCGCGCAGGCGAAGATGGCAGAGGTGCACAAGGGCACGGCGAACGGCGACGAGTTCCAGATACGAGACGGCTTGCTCTTACGTAAAGGGGCCATCTACGTGCCGGGAGACGAACTTCGCGCCAGGGTACTGCAGCAGCTGCACGACGCACCCACGGCCAGGCACTTTGGCACGGAAAAAACGGTGGAATTAGTCGCAAGGGACTTTTGGTGGCCCAGACTGAGAGGGGAAGTCGCGGACTACGTTGCGAGGTGCGACACCTGCCAGAGGGCCAAACCGGTGCACAAACCACCGGCGGGACTGCTGGAACCGCTGCAAACGTCGTTTGAACCGTGGGAGAGAGTGGCCCTGGACTTTGTTACGGATCTACCCAGCTCGAGAGGCAAGACAGCTGTACTAGTGGTGGTGGACTTGTTCACCAAGATGGCACATTTCATTCCGTGTGCGAAGGTGGCCACGGCGGAACAAACCGCCAAACTGTTCATAGATCACGTGTTCAAAGTGCATGGTCTGCCGCGGTCTATCCTGTCCGACCGCGGGCGCCAGTTCGTCTCGAATTTCTGGCAGAAGCTGATGAGTTTTCTAAATGTCAAGGTCGATCTGGCATCAGCAAGACACCCGCAGACCAACGGGCAAGCAGAGAGGGTCAATGCCATCATGCAGCAGTACCTGAGATGCTATGCCAATCAACAACCTGCGACCTGGGTGGATTACCTGCCGCTCGCCGAGTTCGCTTACAACAACACGGAGCACGTGTCCACAGGGGTGACGCCGTTCTTCGCCAACAATGGGAGGAATCCCAGAACCTTCCCGGGACGGGAGAGAGTGGGGGACGGAGAACCACAGACGGCGGACGCGTTCGCGTCAGAGTTGCAGGCGGTACACGATCAACTCAGACGGCAGCTGGAGCTGGCTAAGCACGCCTACAAGGTGCAAGCTGACAAGCACAGGCGGGTTGGCGAAGAGATCCAAGTGGGAGACTGGGTCTGGTTGGCAGCCCACGCAGTGCCGACCAGGTCACTAGCCAAGAAGAAGTTGGGGCACAAGCAAATTGGTCCGTACCAAGTCGAAGCACAGATCAACCCGGTAGCCTTCCGACTGGCGCTGCCGGAGGGTTCCAGAATGCATCCGGTGTTCCACAGGTCGGTGCTCACTCCCTACAAGGCACCTCACAGATTCCAGGAGCCAGGGACGGCACCGAGTCCGTTCCGGGAGCGGACGGGGACGCGAGGGGTGACGCAGCAAGACCCCATCAACGAGGTCACGGAGATTTTGGACTCCAGATGGGGGGAAGAGGGAGTCGAATACCTCCTAGCCAGAGAGGGCACCCGGGCCAGCGCCAATAGCTGGGTGCCAGACTACGCTTTGGAGGAACCCCTGCTCAAGGACGAGTTTCATGCCCTTTTCCCACACAGACCCATGCCAGCGAGCTTCTTCGACGACTGGCTGTTCACGCCCACACTTTCTTCCAGCACGTTCCATGGATTCAACTCGGACGGGGAACCCGCACTGAGCACCCGTTCCCCAGAAGGATCGCCGGCGGGTTCGGCGTCAGACACCTCGTATTGGTGGGACGATCGACCGGAGGAGCAATGGCGCCGGAAGTGGCTGGAGATGCCAGGTCGAGCGACCGACGCAGAGACTGACATGGACGTGTTCGGGGAGGACCTTGGGTTCGAGCACGGCGGTACAGAGATGGAAGCGGAACAGGTCAACGTCGGCGACCGCGAGGAGGAAGACTCGGAGGTCTTCAGTTGGCGGCCAACCACGGGGAGCGAACTGTATCCAGCATTCCCTCCCGTGATGATGGAGCACCCAGCACCCACACCTGAAAGCGGGGAGGGGGGAAGGGGGGGCTTCGAGGGGGGGATGGATGTCAGGGGTTCAGGAGCAGAGACGCAGAGAAGGGAGGAAGCAGAGAGCGAGGGGGAGGAATCCGAAGGGAAAATGAGTGATGATGACGACCCGAGATCTCCAAGCCTAAGCAGTGAGTCAGAGGACTCCCAAAAGGGAGCCCCAGTGAGCAGAGCAAGGGGGGGATCCGGGGGGACACCCCAGGAGGAAGGGAACAGAGGAGATTCAGAGAGTAGCAGCTGGAAGTCGGGACCCACGCTCATAACTGAGGGCGGCAGCAGCTGGAAGTCGGGACCCACGCTCAAGACTGAGAGCAGCAGGGAGGAAGGTAGCCAGGCATCGGGTTCCGGAGGCTGTCAGCAGGAGGGAGGGCACGAGTCAGGGGTGGTCACGCCCTCCTCAGAGAGCGAGGCAACGGTTAAGAGGAAAGTAGAGAGTTGGGCGCGCGCGCCAAGTTCAAATGCAGCGGAAGCTGGAGCAGTAAGCAGCCCGGAGAGTGAGCCAGGTCCTAAAGCCCGCCGCAAGGAGGCAGAAGGATCAGGGGGGTCAGCGTCAGAGGAGAGTAGAAGGGAGGAGGCCCAGGGGGGCAGAAGGACCCAGAGACGTAGGGAGAGGCGAAGGAGGTGGAGCAAGGCTAGGGTATTAAGCTGGTGTGCAAGAGGCGGGGACTCAGACGGGTCTTCGCCGACCTAGGGCAGAAGGTGTAGAGCTGCACGCTGCAGTTCGGAAATGAAACCTGTAACTTAATAAAGACTCTTATAAAGTGAACGCTGGCGGACTTGGTCCTATGTGAGCTGGGACTGGGTGGCAGCTCTGACACCGCGTCTCTGAGTTCCGTTATTTGCTGTTCGGCCGTCATATTGTCTACCGTTCGTGAGCTTTCTTGTAGGCACCCGCTTTCCCTCCTCTCCGCGAGGTCGTGGATGTCCACAATTTGAAGAGAAGGAGCTTACTGTCAGGGTTACTTCCAGATCCTAGCTCACAGAGGATCACGCTAGCCAGCGGTTGTTGATTAAAAGTCTTTATTGAGTTACAGTCTCCATTCTTGAGCTGCTGCGTGCAACCCTACGCCTTATGCTTAGGTCGGCGAAGCTCCTTCTGAGTCTCCGCCCCTTGCGCACCAACTTAATATCCTAGCCCTGCTCCACCTTTTCCGCCTGACAGTTCTCCTCTGGGTCCCTCTGCCCCCCTGGGTCTCTCCCTTCCGGGATTCTTCTGACGCTGACCCCCCTGACTCCCCTGTCTCCTTGCGCCGGGCTTTAGGACCTGGCTCTCTTTCCGGGCTGCCTACTGCGCCACCTTCCTGTGCATTTGAACTTGGCGCGCGCGCCCAACCTTCCACTTTCCGTCTAACCGTCACTTCGCTCCCCGATGAAGGTGTGGCCACTCCTGACTCGTGCCCTCCCTCCTGTTGTGAGCTGCCAGCGCTAGTTCCCAGGCGCTCTTCCTCTTCCCTACTCTCTGGCGGTGACGTAGGTCCCGATCTCCAACTGCTCCCCTCTGAGTCCCCTCTGGCTCTTTCTTCCTGGGGTGTCCCCCTAGTCTCCCCCCTTGCCCTTGCCACTGGTGCTCCTCTTTGTGAATCTTCTGATTCACTGGACAGACTCGGAGATCTCGGGTCGTCGTCGTCACTCATCCTTTCTTCTGCCTCCTCCCCCTCGCTCTCTGTTTCCTCCCTTGCCCTCGCCTCTGCTCCTGAACCCCTGACAGTAACCCTAACCATAACCCTAACCCTAACCCTAAGCCCAATCCTAACCTTAACCCTAACCCTAACCGTAACACTAACCCTAACCCTAACCCTAACCCTAACCCTAACCCTAACCCTAACCCTAACCCTAACCCTAACCCTAACCCTAACCCTAACCCTAACCCTAACCCTAACCCTAACCCATCGCTAACCCTAATCCTAATCCTAATCCTAACCCTAACCCTAACCCTAACCCTAACCCTAACCCGAATCCTCACCCTAACCCTAACCCTAACCCTAACCCTAACCCTAACCCTAACCCCAACCCTAACCCTTACCCTAACCCTAACCCTCGCCCCAATCCTAATCCTAACCCTAACCCTAACACTAACCATAACCCTAAAACTAACTCTAACCCCAACCCCAACCCTATCCCTAACTCTAACCCTAACCCTAACCCTAACTCTAACCCTAACCCTAACCCTAACCCTAACCCTAACCCTAACCCTAACCCTAACCCTAACCCTAACCCTAACCCTAACCCTAACCCTAATCTTAACCGTAACCCTAACCCTAACCCTAACCCTAACCCTAACCCTAACCCTAACCCTAACCCCAACCCCAACCCCAACCCTAACCCTAACCCTAACCCTAACCCTAACCCTAACCCTAACCCTAACCCTAACTCTAACCCTAACCCTAACAACAATCCTAACCCTAACCCTAACCGAAACGCTAAACCTACCCCTAACCGTAACCGTAACCGTAACCCTAGCCCTAACCCTAACCCTAACCCTAACCCTAACCCTAACCCTAACCCTAACCCTAACCCTAACCCTAACCCTAACCCATCGCTAACCCTAATCCTAAACCTAAACCTAACCCTAACCCTAAACCTAATCCTCACCCTAACCCTAACCCTAACCCTAACGCCAACACTAACCCTTACCCTAACCCTAACCCTAACCCTTGCCCCAATCCTAATCCTAACCCTAACACTAACCATAACCCTAAACCTAACTCTAACCCCAACCCTAACCCTAACCCTAACCCTAACCCTAACCCTAACCCTAACCTTAACCCTAACCCTAACCCTAACACTAAAACTAACCCTAACCCAAACCCAAATCCTAACCCCAACCCCAACCCTAACCCTAACCCTAACCCTAACCCTAACCCTAACCATAACCATATCCCTAACCCTAACCCTAATCCCTAACCCTAAGAACAATCCTAACCCTAACCCTAACCGAAACGCTAAACCTACCCCTAACCGTAACCGTAACCGTAACCGTAACCCTAGCCCTAACCCTAACCCTAGCCCTAGCCCTAACCCTAACCCTAACCCTAACCCTAACCCATCGCTAACCCTAATCCTAATCCTAACCCTAACCCTAACCCTAACCCTAACCCTAACCCTAACCCTAACCCTAACCCTAACCCTAACCCTAATCCTCACCCTAACCCTAACCCTAACCCTAAACCCAACCCTAACCCTTACCCTAACCCTAAACCTCGCCCCAATCCTAATCCTAACCCTAACCCTAACACTAACCATAACCCTAAAACTAACTCTAACCCCAACCCCAACCCTAACCCTAACCCTAACCCTAACCTTAACCCTAACCCTAACCCTAACCCTAACCCTAACCCTAACCGTAACACTAACCCTAACCCTAACCCAAACCCTAACCCTAACCCTAACCCTAACCCTAACCCTAACCCTAACCCTAACCCTAACCCTAACCCTAACCCTAACCCTAACCCTAACCCTAACCCTAACCATAACCCTAACCCTAACGCTAACTCTAACCCTAACCCTAACCCTAATCTTAACCGTAACCCTAACCCTAACCCTAACCCCAACCCCAACCCCAACCCTAACCCTAACCCTAACCCTAACCCTAACCCTAACCCTAACCCTAACCGTAACCGTAACCGTAACCCTAACCCTAACCCTAACCCTAACCCTAGCCCTAACGCTAACCCTAACCCTAACCCTAACCCTAACCCTAACCCTAACCCTAATCTTAACCGTAACCCTAACCCTAACCCTAACCCCAACCCCAACCCTAACCCTAACCCTAACCCTAACCCTA
>NC_138757.1:39406123-39416123 GCF_965113315.1 Podarcis vaucheri
CTTGACCGTTGCCTCGCTCTCTGAGGAGGGCGTGACCACCCCTGACTCGTGCCCTCCCTCCTGCTGACGGCCTCCGGAACCCGATGCCTGGCTGCCTTCCTCCCTGCTGCTCTCAGTCTTGAGCGTGGGTCCCGACTTCCAGCTGCTGCTCTCTGAATCTCCTCTGTTCCCTTCCTCCTGGGGTGTCCCCCCGGATCCCCCCCTTGCTCTGCTCACTGGGGCTCCCTTTTGGGAGTCCTCTGACTCACTGCTTAGGCTTGGAGATCTCGGGTCGTCATCATCACTCATTCTCCCTTCGGCTTCCTCCCCCTCGCTCTCTGTTTCCACCCTTCTCTGCGTCTCTGCTTCTGAACCCCTGACATCCATCCCCCCCTCGAAGCCCCCCCTTCCCCCCTCCCCGCTGTCAGGTGTGGGTGCTGGGTGCTCCATCATCATGGGAGGGAATGCTGGATACAGGTCGCTCCCCGTGGGTGGCCGCCAACTGAAGACCTCCGAGTCTTCCCCCTCGCGGTCGTCGACGTTGACTTGTTGCTCTTCCATCTCTGTACCGCCGTGCTCGAACCCGAGGTCCTCCCCGAACACGTCCATGTCAGTCTCTGCGTCGGTCGCTCGACCTGGCATCTCCAGCCACTTCCTGCGCCATTGCTCCTCTGGTCGATCGTCCCACCAATACGAGTTGCCTGATGCCGAACCTGCCGGTGAACCTTCTGGGGAACGGGTGCTCCGTGCGGGTTCCCCTTCTGAGTCGAATCCATGGAACGTGCTGGAAGAAAGTGTGGGTGTGAACAACCAGTCGTCGAAGAAGCTCGCTGGCATGGGTTTGTGTGGGAAGAGGGCATGAAACTCGTCCTTGAGCAGGGGTTCCTCCAAAGCGTAGTCTGGTACCCAGGTATTGGCGCTGGCCCGGGTGCCCTCTCTGGCTAAGAGGTATTCGACTCCCTCTTCCCCCCATCTGGAGTCCAAAATCTCCGTGACCTCGTTGATGTGGTCCTGGTGCTTCACCTCCCGCGTCTCCGTCCGTTCCCGGAGCGGACTTGGCGCCGTCCCTGGCTCCTGGAACCTGTGAGGTGCCTTGTAGGGAGTGAGCACCGACCTGTGGAACACCGGATGCATTCTGGAACCCTCCGGCAGCGCCAGTCGGAAGGCTACCGGGTTGATCTGCGCTTCGACTTGGTACGGACCGATCTGCTTGTGCCCCAACTTCTTCTTGGCAAGTGACCTGGTCGGCACTGCGTGGGCTGCCAACCAGACCCAGTCTCCCACTTGGATCACTTCGCCAACCCGCCTGTGCTTGTCAGCTTGCACCTTGTAGGCGTGCTTAGCTAGCTCCAGCTGCCGTCTGAGTTGATCGTGGACCGCCTGCAGCTCTGACGCGAACGCGTCCGCCGTCTGTGGTTCTCCTTCCCCCACTCTCTCCAGTCCCGGGAAGGTTCTGGGATTCCTCCCATTGTTGGCAAAGAACGGCGTCACTCCTGTGGACACGTGCTTCGTGTTGTTGTAAGCGAACTCGGCTAGCGGCAGGTAATCCACCCACGTCGCAGGCTGTTGATTGGCATAGCATCTCAGGTACTGCTGCATGATGGCATTGACCCTCTCTGCTTGCCCGTTGGTCTGCGGGTGTCTTGCTGATGCCAGATTGACCTTGACATTTAGAAAACCCATCAGCTTCTGCCAGAAAGACGAGATGAACTGGCGTCCGCGGTCGGACAGGATAGACCGTGGCAGGCCATGCACTTTGAACACGTGATCTATGAACAGTTTGGCGGTTTGTTCCGCCGTGGCCACCTTCGCACACGGAATGAAATGTGCCATCTTGGTGAACAAGTCCACCACCACTAGCACAGCTGTCTTGCCTCTCGAGCTGGGTAAATCCGTCACAAAGTCCAGGGCCACCCTCTCCCACGGTTCAAACGGTGTTTGCAGCGGTTCTAACAGTCCCGCCGGTGGTCTGTGTACCGGCTTGGCCCTCTGGCAGGTGTCGCACCTCGCGACGTAGTCCGCGACCTCTCCTCTCAGCCTGGGCCACCAGAAGTCTCTCGCGACTAATTCCATCGTTTTCTCTGTGCCAAAGTGACCGGCCGTGGGTGCGTCGTGCAACTGTTGCAGTACCTTGGCGCGAAGGTCGTCTCCTGGTACATAGACAGCCCCTTTGCGTAGGAGCAAGCCGTCCCGCACCTGGAATTCGTCCGTGGTAGCCGTGCCTCTGAGCAGTTCCGCCATCTTGTCTTGCGCGAATGAGTCGTCCCGCAATGCACGTCGCACCGCATCCAGGTCTACTGTAGCTGAGGCACACGCCCACGCCGTCGGTGCGAAGATGTGCATGGCCGCCGCTGGCGTCACCTCTTCTAGGTATTGCGGTTTTCGGGACAGTGCATCCGCCATGATGTTGGTGTCGCCTGGGACGTACTCTATTCGGAAATTGAAGTCAGCAAAGAACTCCGCCCAACGTATCTGCCTCTGGTTCAGGAACTGAGCCGTGCGCCAGTGCTCCAGATTCTTGTGGTCCGTGCAGACCTGCACCGTGTGCTTGGCGCCGATTAGGAAGTGCCTCCACGCCTTGAAAGCTGCATGAATGGCCAGCAACTCCCTGTCCCAGATGGTGTAGTTCTGCTCCGACTTGCTGAGCTTTCTGGAGTAGAACGCTCCCGGCCGCCACACCCCCTGCGGGTCTCGCTGCAGCAGGACAGCTCCCACGGCTCTGTCTGACGCGTCTGTCTCTACCCTCAACGGTTTACTGGGGTCGATATGCAGCAGTTGCTTCTCCGATGCGAAGAGATGCTTGAGCGCTTGAAAGGACTGTTCCGCCTGCTCCGTCCAGATGAATTTCTTTTTTTTGGAGCTGAGCGTGTCCGTAATTGCTGCCGTCTGCATCGCGAACCCCTTGATAAACTTGCGATAGAAGTTGGCGAAGCCGACAAACCGCTGGACCTCCTTCCGGTTGCGCGGGCTCTTCCAATCCAATACCGCACGAACCTTGGTGCTGTCCATGGCTATCCCCTTGTCCGACAACTTGTATCCCAGGAAATCCACCTCCGTCGTGTCGAACTGGCACTTCTCCAGCTTGGCGTACAGTCTATGTTGTTGCAACCTGCTGAGCACCTCCCTCACGTCTCGGTCGTGAGCTTGCTGCGAGTCAGAGAAAATCAGGATGTCATCCAGGAAGCAGACGCATGTCTTGTAGAGGAGTCCCTCCAACACGTGATGCATAAAAGCTTGAAAACAGTGAGAGCCATTTTGTAATCCAAAGGGCATAACTCTGTATTCGTAGGTGCCCAGCGGTGTGAACATGGCCGTCTTCCACTCATCGCCCTCCCGCATGCGGATGAGATTGTACGCCCCTCGCAGGTCCAACTTGGTGAACACGCGTCCCTTGCGCACCGTCGCGAGGAGGTCGTCAATCCTGGGCATGGGGTAATCAGACGGTTTGGTCATCTGGTTCAAAAGGCGGTAGTCCACAACGAGTCTTTTTTGGGGCGTGTCTTTCTTTTTCACGAAGAAAACGGGACTGCCCCCCACTGCCTTGGACTCTCTGATGAAGCCACGCTCCAGATTATGCTCGATGAACTGTTTGAGTTCCTGCATTTCATCTTCAGACATGGAGTATAGCCGCCCCTTCGGCAGCGTCGCCCCCGGTAGGAGGTCAATCTTGCAGTCATATGGCCGGTGAGGGGGTAGCTTGTCCGCCTCCTTCTCGCAGAAGACCTCCAAAAAGCTCGCGTATTTGTGGGGGACCGCTTGCAACGTTCCCAACTGCAGTTGTGATTCCTCCTCCTCTCCCTCCCGTCGGGGCAGGATGCAGTGTTCTGCGCAATAAGAGGAGCCGAAGATCAGTTGTCTCTGGTACCAAGCCAGTGTCGGACTGTGCCTGTCCAGCCAACTCATGCCCAACACAATGGGCGTGTCCGACAGTTGGGTGACATTAAAACTGATGACTTCCCTGTGGTTGCCAAGGCGCATCACCATCGGTGGCGTCTGCTTCACCACCTGCCCCCCTAGCAACTCTCTGCCATCCACTGTGACGACTTGCAGGGGCAGAGTGGCAGGCAATAGCTGTATAGCGTGCTGCTCCACAAAGCTCTGCGCTATAAAGTCTGCGTTGCTTCCAGAATCCACAGAAAGCGGCACTTCGATAGTGACGCCGTCGGGTAGCTGGAGAGATGCTGTGAGCTGCACTACTGGTTTGGGTGGGAGGGGATCCGTGGGTTGCAATATCGCTGGGGACTGCTTCACAGATGCGTCTGGCTGGGCCCCAGTGCCTCCGTCTCCAGCCAGACATCGTCGTTTCCCTGCTGTGGTTCTCCTTGCTGCGTTGCTGCAGTCACCATTGCTGAGGCTGCAGTGTGCTTGTGGAGCCTCCGGGGACACTCCTTCGCCAAATGGCCTGGATCCTCGCAGATGTAACACTTCCTGTTCCCTCTAGGAGGCTTCGCTTTCACTGCTGCCGGTGCTAGGGCTCTGGCTGCTGACTGAGCCCTTGCACCTCCAACCTCCATCGTTTCCCCTCCCCCTCCTGGCGGAGGTGTGGATTGCGCACGCGCTGCTTCCCTCGGAACGAAAGAGAAACTTCTCGCTGCTTCGCGCCCTCCACGTCCTTCATCTCTGCACCATGGACGTTCTTCCAGCCTCACCCCCACAGTCAGCGCCCTTTGGACCACCTCCTGCGTGCTTCGGGGCCTCTCCCCCCTTGCAATTTCATCCTTAACCGCAGAACTTAGACCCTCCCAGAAGAGGTCTCTGACAGGGGGCGAATCCCGATCCCATTCTAAAGCACTGACCAGCGCAAAAAATCGGGCGTGATACTGCCGGACGCTCGCCCTCCCTTGTTTTAGTCCATGAATCTCCCGTCTGGCAAGATCCACATCAATAGTAGACAAAAAACACGCATCCATCGCTTTGATAAAGGCATCTGCATTCTGAAGCGCCGGATCTTTATCCCTCCACAAATTGCGCAGCCAGGCTTTGGCATCCCCATGCAAATGGGACAATATGAACCCCACCTTCTCTTCCTCATCTCTAAAGTCTTTTGCCAGCAGTTGCAGTGCGCACATTACGTCTGCTCTAAAATTAGGGTACTGTTGCAAAGTCCCATCGAAGTGAGCCACAAGCCCTCCTGCTCTCCGTGCCAATCCCACGCCCTCCGGTCTGGGTCCCGGTTGCCCTTGCTTAACAAGCATTTCAAACCTGGCGTGTAGGTCTCTGTAGGCGGCTGTAGTCTCCTCCTCCCGTTTCTTGGAAGCCAATACCTCTGAGGACAACTGGGTCACTGCCTCTTGCAGCGCGGAGATCCTCTGTTCTTCCGTCATCTTGCTAACCTTTGTGAGCTTGCTTACAGACACCCCTCTTCCTCCCCTAGCGGCTTCTGCTCCCGCTGCGAGGTTTCAGGTTTCTGAAGCTTTGAAGAGATGGGTCTTACTGTCAGAGCTGCTACCAGGTCCCAGCTCACATAGGACCACGCCACACAGCGTCCACTTTAAAAGAGTCTTTATTGAGTTACAGGTTTCATTTCCGAACTGCAGCGTGCAGCTCTACACCTTCTGCCCTAGGTCGGCGAAGACCCATCTGAGTCCCCGCCTCTTGCACACCAGCTTAATACCCTAGCCTTGCTCCACCTCCTTCGCCTCTCCCTACGTCTCTGGGTCCTTCTGCCCCCCTGGGACTCCTCCCTTCTACTCTCCTCTGACGCTGACCCCCCTGATCCTTCCGCTTCCTTTCGGCGGGCTTTGGGACCTGGCTCACTCTCCGGGCTGCTTACTGCTCCAGCTTCCGCTGCATTTGAACTTGGCGCGCGCGCCCAACTCTCTACTTTCCTCTTGACCGTTGCCTCGCTCTCTGAGGAGGGCGTGACCACCCCTGACTCGTGCCCTCCCTCCTGCTGACGGCCTCCGGAACCCGATGCCTGGCTGCCTTCCTCCCTGCTGCTCTCAGTCTTGAGCGTGGGTCCCGACTTCCAGCTGCTGCTCTCTGAATCTCCTCTGTTCCCTTCCTCCTGGGGTGTCCCCCCGGATCCCCCCCTTGCTCTGCTCACTGGGGCTCCCTTTTGGGAGTCCTCTGACTCACTGCTTAGGCTTGGAGATCTCGGGTCGTCATCATCACTCATTCTCCCTTCGGCTTCCTCCCCCTCGCTCTCTGTTTCCACCCTTCTCTGCGTCTCTGCTTCTGAACCCCTGACACTAACCATAACCCTAAAACTAACTCTAACCCCAACCCCAACCCCAACCCTAACCCTAACCCTAACCTTAACCCTAACCCTAACCCTAACCCTAACCCTAACCCTAACCGTAAACCTAACCCTAACCCTAACCCAAACCCTAACCCTAACCCTAACCCTAACCCTAACCCTAACCCTAACCCTAACCCTAACCCTAACCCTAACCCTAACCCTAACCCTAACGCTAACTCTAACCCTAACCCTAACCCTAATCTTAACCGTAACCCTAACCCTAACCCTAACCCCAACCCCAACCCCAACCCTAACCCTAACCCTAACCCTAACCCTAACCCTAACCCTAACCCTAACCCTAACCCTAACCCTAACCCTAACCCTAACCCTAACCCTAACCCTAACCGTAACCGTAACCCTAACCCTAACCCTAACCCTAACCCTAACCCTAACCCTAACCCTAACCCTAGCCCTAACCCTAACCCTAACCCTAACCCTAACCCTAATCTTAACCGTAACCCTAACCCTAACCCTAACCCCAACCCTAACCCTAACCCTAACCCTAACCCTAACCCTAACCCTAACCCTAACCCTAACCCTAACCCTAACCCTAACCCTAACAACAATCCTAACCCTAACCCTAACCCTAACCCTAATCTTAACCGTAACCCTAACCCTAACCCTAACCCCAACCCTAACCCTAACCCTAACCCTAACCCTAACCCTAACCCTAACCCTAACCCTGACCCTGACCCTAACCCTAACCGAAACGCTAAACCTAACCCTAACCCTAACCCTAACCGTAACCCTAACCCTAACCCTAACCCTAACGCTAACGCTAACGCTAACGCTAACGCTAACAACAATCCTAACCGTAACCCTAACCGTAACCCTAACCGTAACCCTAACCATAACCCTAACCCTAACCCTAACCCTAACCCTAACCCTAACCCTAACCCTAACCCTAACCCTAACCCTAACCCTAACCCTAACCCTAACCCTAACCCTAACCCTAACCCTAACCCTAACCCTAACCCTAACCCTAAGCCCAATCCTAACCTTAACCCTAACCCTAACCCTAACCGTAACACTAACCCAAACCCTAACCCTAACCCTAACCCTAACCCTAACCCTAACCCTAACCCTAACCCTAACCCTAACCCTAACCCTAACCCTAACCCTAACCCTAACCCTAACCCTAACCCTAACCCTAACCCTAACCCTAACCCTAAACCTAAACCTAACCCTAAACCTAATCCTCACCCTAACCCTAACCCTAACGCCAACACTAACCCTTACCCTAACCCTAACCCTAACGCTTGCCCCAATCCTAATCCTAACCCTAACACTAACCATAACCCTAAACCTAACTCTAACCCCAACCCTAACCCTAACCCTAACCCTAACCCTAACCCTAACCTTAACCCTAACCCTAACCCTAACACTAAAACTAACCCTAACCCAAACCCAAACCCTAACCCCAACCCCAACCCTAACCCTAACCCTAACCCTAACCCTAACCCTAACCCTAACCCTAACCCTAACCCTAACCCTAACCATAACCCTAACCCTAACCCTAATCCCTAACCCTAAGAACAATCCTAACCCTAACCCTAACCGAAACGCTAAACCTACCCCTAACCGTAACCGTAACCGTAACCGTAACCGTAACCCTAGCCCTAACCCTAACCCTAGCCCTAGCCCTAACCCTAACCCTAACCCTAACCCTAACCCTAACCCTAACCCTAACCCTAACCCTAACCCATCGCTAACCCTAATCCTAATCCTAACCCTAACCCTAACCCTAACCCTAACCCTAACCCTAACCCTAATCCTCACCCTAACCCTAACCCTAACCCTAAACCCAACCCTAACCCTTACCCTAACCCTAACCCTCGCCCCAATCCTAATCCTAACCCTAACCCTAACACTAACCATAACCCTAAAACTAACTCTAACCCCAACCCCAACCCTAACCCTAACCCTAACCTTAACCCTAACCCTAACCCTAACCCTAACCCTAACCCTAACCGTAAACCTAACCCTAACCCTAACCCAAACCCTAACCCTAACCCTAACCCTAACCCTAACCCTAACCCTAACCCTAACCCTAACCCTAACCCTAACCCTAACCCTAACCCTAACGCTAACTCTAACCCTAACCCTAACCCTAATCTTAACCGTAACCCTAACCCTAACCCTAACCCCAACCCCAACCCCAACCCTAACCCTAACCCTAACCCTAACCCTAACCCTAACCCTAACCCTAACCCTAACCCTAACCCTAACCCTAACCGTAACCGTAACCGTAACCCTAACCCTAACCCTAACCCTAACCCTAACCCTAACCCTAACCCTAGCCCTAACCCTAACCCTAACCCTAACCCTAACCCTAATCTTAACCGTAACCCTAACCCTAACCCTAACCCCAACCCTAACCCTAACCCTAACCCTAACCCTAACCCTAACCCTAACCCTAACCCTAACCCTAACCCTAACCCTAACCCTAACCCTAACAACAATCCTAACCCTAACCCTAACCCTAACCCTAATCTTAACCGTAACCCTAACCCTAACCCTAACCCCAACCCTAACCCTAACCCTAACCCTAACCCTAACCCTAACCCTAACCCTAACCCTGACCCTGACCCTAACCCTAACCGAAACGCTAAACCTAACCCTAACCCTAACCCTAACCGTAACCCTAACCCTAACCCTAACCCTAACGCTAACGCTAACGCTAACGCTAACAACAATCCTAACCGTAACCCTAACCGTAACCCTAACCGTAACCCTAACCATAACCCTAACCCTAACCCTAACCCTAACCCTAACCCTAACCCTAACCCTAACCCTAACCCTAACCCTAACCCTAACCCTAACCCTAACCCTAACCCTAACCCTAACCCTAACCCTAACCCTAACCCTAAGCCCAATCCTAACCTTAACCCTAACCCTAACCCTAACCGTAACACTAACCCAAACCCTAACCCTAACCCTAACCCTAACCCTAACCCTAACCCTAACCCTAACCCTAACCCTAACCCTAACCCTAACCCTAACCCTAACCCTAACCCTAACCCTAACCCTAACCCTAACCCTAACCCTAACCCTAAACCTAACCCTAAACCTAATCCTCACCCTAACCCTAACCCTAACGCCAACACTAACCCTTACCCTAACCCTAACCCTAACGCTTGCCCCAATCCTAATCCTAACCCTAACACTAACCATAACCCTAAACCTAACTCTAACCCCAACCCTAACCCTAACCCTAACCCTAACCCTAACCCTAACCTTAACCCTAACCCTAACCCTAACACTAAAACTAACCCTAACCCAAACCCAAACCCTAACCCCAACCCCAACCCTAACCCTAACCCTAACCCTAACCCTAACCCTAACCCTAACCCTAACCCTAACCCTAACCCTAACCATAACCCTAACCCTAACCCTAATCCCTAACCCTAAGAACAATCCTAACCCTAACCCTAACCGAAACGCTAAACCTACCCCTAACCGTAACCGTAACCGTAACCGTAACCGTAACCCTAGCCCTAACCCTAACCCTAGCCCTAGCCCTAACCCTAACCCTAACCCTAACCCTAACCCTAACCCTAACCCTAACCCTAACCCTAACCCATCGCTAACCCTAATCCTAATCCTAACCCTAACCCTAACCCTAACCCTAACCCTAACCCTAACCCTAATCCTCACCCTAACCCTAACCCTAACCCTAAACCCAACCCTAACCCTTACCCTAACCCTAACCCTCGCCCCAATCCTAATCCTAACCCTAACCCTAACACTAACCATAACCCTAAAACTAACTCTAACCCC
>NC_138757.1:39428623-39433623 GCF_965113315.1 Podarcis vaucheri
CCAGACGCATCAGTGAAGCAGTCCCCAGCGATCTTGCAACCCACGGACCCCCTCCCACCCAAACCAGTAGTGCAGCTCACAGCATCTCTCCAGCTACCCGATGGCGTCACTATCGAAGTGCCGCTTTCTGTGGATTCTGGAAGCAACGCAGACTTTATAGCGCAGGATTTTGTGGAGCAGCACGCTATACAGCTACTGCCTGCCACTCTGCCCCTGCAAGTCGTCACAGTGGATGGCAGAGAGTTGCTAGGGGGGCAGGTGGTGAAGCAAACGCCACCGATGGTGATGCGCCTTGGCAACCACAGGGAAGTCATCAGTTTTAATGTCACCCAACTGTCGGACACGCCCATTGTGTTGGGCATGAGTTGGCTGGACAGGCACAGTCCGACACTGGCTTGGTACCAGAGACAGCTGATCTTCGGCTCCTCTTATTGCGCAGAACACTGCATCCTGCCCAGACAGGAGGGAGAGGAGGAGGAATCACAACTGCAGTTGGGAACGTTGCAAGCAGTCCCCCACAAATACGCAGACTTTCTGGAGGTCTTCTGCGAGAAAGAGGCTGACAAGCTACCACCGCACAGGCAATATGACTGCAAGATTGACCTCCTACCAGGGGCGACGCTGCCGAAAGGGAAGCTGTATTCCATGTCTGAGGACGAATTACAGGAACTCAAACAGTTCATAGATCACAATTTGCAGCGCGGTTTCATCCGGGAGTCCAGGGCAGTAGGGGGCAGTCCTGTTTTCTTCGTGAAGAAGAAAGACACGCCCCAAAAAAGACTGGTGGTGGATTTTCGCCTCTTAAACAAGATGACCAAGCCTTCTGATTTCCCCATGCCCAGGATTGACGACCTACTAGCGACGGTGCGCAAGGGACGCGTGTTCACCAAGTTGGACCTGCGAGGTGCGTACAATCTCATCCGCATGAGGGAGGGCGATGAGTGGAAGACAGCCATGTTCACGCCTCTGGGCACCTACGAATACAGAGTGATGCCGTTTGGATTGCAAAACGGTTCTCACTGTTTCCAAGCTTTCATGCATCATGTGTTGGCGGGACTCCTTTACAAGAAGTGCGTCTGCTTTCTGGATGACATCCTGATATTCTCCGAATCGCAGCAAGCCCATGACCAAGATGTTCGGGAGGTGCTGAAGAGGCTGCAGCAGCATAGACTGTACGCCAAACTGGAGAAGTGCCAGTTCGACACGACGGAGGTGGATTTCTTGGGTTACAAGTTGTCGGACAAGGGGCTAGCCATGGACAGCGCCAAGGTTCGTGCGGTGTTGGATTGGAAGAGCCCGCGCAACCGGAAGGAGGTCCAGCGGTTTGTCGGCTTCGCCAACTTCTATCGCAAGTTTATCAAGGGGTTCGCGATGCAGACGGCGGCCATTACGGACACGCTAAGCTCCAAGAAAAAGAAATTCATCTGGACGGAGCAGGCGGAGCAGTCCTTTCAGGCACTCAAGCGTCTCTTCGCGTCGGAAGAGCAACTGCTGCATATCGACCCCAGCAGACCGATGCGGGTAGAGACAGACGCGTCCGATAGAGCAGTGGGAGCTGTCCTGCTGCAAAGGGACCCACAGGGGGTCTGGAGGCCGGGAGCGTTCTACTCCAGAAAGCTCAGCAAGTCGGAGCAGAACTACACCATCTGGGACAGGGAGTTGCTGGCCATTCATGCAGCTTTCAAGGCGTGGAGGCACTTCCTGATCGGCGCCAAGCACACGGTGCAGGTCTGCACGGATCACAAGAATCTGGAGCACTGGCGCACGGCTCAGTTCCTGAACCAGAGGCAGATACGTTGGGCGGAGTTCTTTGCTGACTTCAATTTCCGAATAGAGTACGTCCCAGGCGACACCAACGTCATGGCGGATGCACTGTCCCGCAAACCGCAATACCTCGAAGAGGCGACGCCAGCGGCAGCCATGCACATCTTCGCGCCAACAGCGTGGGCGTGCGCTTCAGCCACAGTAGACCTGGATGCGGTGCGGCGGGCGTTGCAGGACGACTCCTTCGCGCAGGCGAAGATGGCAGAGGTGCACAAGGGCACGGCGAAGGGCGACGAGTTCCAGATACGAGACGGCTTGCTCTTACGTAAAGGGGCCATCTACGTGCCGGGAGACGAACTTCGCGCCAGGGTACTGCAGCAGCTGCACGACGCACCCACGGCCGGGCACTTTGGCACGGAAAAAACGGTGGAATTAGTCGCAAGGGACTTTTGGTGGCCCAGACTGAGAGGGGAAGTCGCGGACTACGTTGCGAGGTGCGACACCTGCCAGAGGGCCAAACCGGTGCACAAACCACCGGCGGGACTGCTGGAACCGCTGCAAGCGCCGTTTGAACCGTGGGAGAGGGTGGCCCTGGACTTTGTTACGGATCTACCCAGCTCGAGAGGCAAGACAGCTGTACTAGTGGTGGTGGACTTGTTCACCAAGATGGCACATTTCATTCCGTGTGCGAAGGTGGCCACGGCGGAACAAACCGCCAAACTGTTCATAGATCACGTGTTCAAAGTGCATGGTCTGCCGCGGTCTATCCTGTCCGACCGCGGGCGCCAGTTCGTCTCGAATTTCTGGCAGAAGCTGATGAGTTTTCTAAATGTCAAGGTCGATCTGGCATCAGCAAGACACCCGCAGACCAACGGGCAAGCAGAGAGGGTCAATGCCATCATGCAGCAGTACCTGAGATGCTATGCCAATCAACAACCTGCGACCTGGGTGGATTACCTGCCGCTCGCCGAGTTCGCTTACAACAACACGAAGCACGTGTCCACAGGGGTGACGCCGTTCTTCGCCAACAATGGGAGGAATCCCAGAACCTTCCCGGGACGGGAGAGAGTGGGGGACGGAGAACCACAGACGGCGGACGCGTTCGCGTCAGAGTTGCAGGCGGTACACGATCAACTCAGACGGCAGCTGGAGCTAGCTAAGCACGCCTACAAGGTGCAAGCTGACAAGCACAGGCGGGTTGGCGAAGAGATCCAAGTGGGAGACTGGGTCTGGTTGGCAGCCCACGCAGTGCCGACCAGGTCACTAGCCAAGAAGAAGTTGGGGCACAAGCAAATTGGTCCGTACCAAGTCGAAGCACAGATCAACCCGGTAGCCTTCCGACTGGTGCTGCCGGAGGGTTCCAGAATGCATCCGGTGTTCCACAGGTCGGTGCTCACTCCCTACAAGGCACCTCACAGATTCCAGGAGCCAGGGACGGCACCGAGTCCGTTCCGGGAGCGGACGGAGACGCGAGGGGTGACGCAGCAAGACCCCATCAACGAGGTCACGGAGATTTTGGACTCCAGATGGGGGGAAGAGGGAGTCGAATACCTCCTAGCCAGAGAGGGCACCCGGGCCAGCGCCAATAGCTGGGTGCCAGACTACGCTTTGGAGGAACCCCTGCTCAAGGACGAGTTTCATGCCCTTTTCCCACACAGACCCATGCCAGCGAGCTTCTTCGACGACTGGCTGTTCACGCCCACACTTTCTTCCAGCACGTTCCATGGATTCGACTCGGACGGGGAACCCGCACTGAGCACCCGTTCCCCAGAAGGATCGCCGGCGGGTTCGGCGTCAGACACCTCGTATTGGTGGGACGATCGACCGGAGGAGCAATGGCGCCGGAAGTGGCTGGAGATGCCAGGTCGAGCGACCGACGCAGAGACTGACATGGACGTGTTCGGGGAGGACCTTGGGTTCGAGCACGGCGGTACAGAGATGGAAGCGGAACAGGTCAACGTCGGCGACCGCGAGGAGGAAGACTCGGAGGTCTTCAGTTGGCGGCCAACCACGGGGAGCGAACTGTATCCGGCATTCCCTCCCGTGATGATGGAGCACCCAGCACCCACACCTGACAGCGGGGAGGGGGGAAGGGGGGGCTTCGAGGGGGGGATGGATGTCAGGGGTTCAGGAGCAGAGACGCAGAGAAGGGAGGAAGCAGAGAGCGAGGGGGAGGAATCCGAAGGGAAAATGAGTGATGATGACGACCCGAGATCTCCAAGCCTAAGCAGTGAGTCAGAGGACTCCCAAAAGGGAGCCCCAGTGAGCAGAGCAAGGGGGGGATCCGGGGGGACACCCCAGGAGGAAGGGAACAGAGGAGATTCAGAGAGTAGCAGCTGGAAGTCGGGACCCACGCTCATAACTGAGGGCGGCAGCAGCTGGAAGTCGGGACCCACGCTCAAGACTGAGAGCAGCAGGGAGGAAGGTAGCCAGGCATCGGGTTCCGGAGGCTGTCAGCAGGAGGGAGGGCACGAGTCAGGGGTGGTCACGCCCTCCTCAGAGAGCGAGGCAACGGTTAAGAGGAAAGTAGAGAGTTGGGCGCGCGCGCCAAGTTCAAATGCAGCGGAAGCTGGAGCAGTAAGCAGCCCGGAGAGTGAGCCAGGTCCCAAAGCCCGCCGCAAGGAGGCAGAAGGATCAGGGGGGTCAGCGTCAGAGGAGAGTAGAAAGGAGGAGGCCCAGGGGGGCAGAAGGACCCAGAGACGTAGGGAGAGGCGAAGGAGGTGGAGCAAGGCTAGGGTATTAAGCTGGTGTGCAAGAGGCGGGGACTCAGACGGGTCTTCGCCGACCTAGGGCAGAAGGTGTAGAGCTGCACGCTGCAGTTCGGAAATGAAACCTGTAACTTAATAAAGACTCTTATAAAGTGAACGCTGGCGGACTTGGTCCTATGTGAGCTGGGACTGGGTGGCAGCTCTGACAGTAACCGTAACCGTAACCCTAACCCTAACCCTAACCCTAACGCTAACGCTAACAACAATCCTAACCGTAACCCTAACTGTAACCCTAACCGTAACCCTAACCATAACCCTAACCATAACCCTAACCCCAATCCTAACCTTAACCCTAACCCTAACCGTTACACTAACCCTAACCCTAACCCTAACCCTAACTCCAACCCCAACCCTAAACCTAACCCTAACCCTAACCCTAACCCTAACCCTAACCCTAACCCTAACCCTAACCCTAACCCTAACCCTAACAACAATCCTAACCCTAACCCTAAGCGTAACCCTAACCCT
>NC_138757.1:39446123-39448623 GCF_965113315.1 Podarcis vaucheri
TAACCCCAACCCTAACCCTAACCCTAACCCTAACCCTAACCCTAACCCTAACCCTAACCCATCGCTAACCCTAATCCTAATCCTAACCCTAACCCTAACCGTAACCCTAACCCTAACCCTAATCCTCACCCTAACCCTAACCCTAACCCTAAACCTAACCCCAACCCTAACCCTAACCCTAACCCTAACCCTCGCCCCAATCCTAATCCTAACCCTAACACTAACCATAACCCTAAAACTAACTCTAACCCCAACCCCAACTCTAACCCTAACCCTAACCCTAACCTTAACCCTCACCCTAACCCTAACCCTAACCCTAACCCTAACCCTAACCCTAAACCCTAACCCTAATCTTAAACGTAACCCTAACCCTAACCCTAACCCTAACCCTAACCCTAACCCTAACCCTAACCCTAACCCTAACCCTAGCCCTAGCCCTAGCCCTAGCCCTAGCCCTAGCCCTAGCCCTAGCCCTAGCCCTAGCCCTAACCCTATCCCGAACCCGAACCCGAACCCTAACCCTAACCCTAACCCTAACCCTAACCCTAACCCTAACCCTAGCCCTAGCCCTAACCCTAACCCTAACCCTAACCCTAACCCTAACCCTAACCCTAATCTTAACCGTAACCCTAACCCTAACCCTAACCCCAACCCCAACCCTAACCCTAACCCTAACCCTAACCCTAACCCTAACCCTAACCCTAACCCTAACCCTAACCCTAACCCTAACCCTAACCCTAACCGTAACCGTAACCGTAACCCTAACCCTAACCCTAACCCTAACCCTAATCTTAACCGTAACCCTAATCCTAACCCTAACCCTAACCCCAACCCCAACCCTAACCCTAACCCTAACCCTAACCCTAACCCTAACCCTAACCCTAACCCTAACCCTAACCCTAACCCTAACCCTAACCCTAACCCTAACCCTAACCCTAACCCTAACAACAATCCTAACCCTAACCCTAACCCTAACCGTAACCCTAACCCTAACCCTAACCCTAACCCTAACCGAAACGCTAAACCTAACCCTAACCCTAACCGTAACCCTAACCCTAACCGTAACCCTAACGCTAACGCTAACAACAATCCTAACCGTAACCCTAACCGTAACCCTAACCGTAACCCTAACCGTAACCCTAACCGTAACCCTAACCATAACCATAACCCTAACCCTAACCCTAATCCTAACCCTAACCCTAACCCTAACCCTAAGCCCAATCCTAACCTTAACCCTAACCCTAACCCTAACCGTAACACTAACCCAAACCCTAACCCTAACCCTAACCCTAACCCTAACCATAACCATAACCCTAACCCTAACCCTAACCCTAACCCTAACCCTAACCCTAACCCTAACCCTAATCTTAACCGTAACCCTAACCCTAACCCTAACCCTAACCCCAACCCCAACCCCAACCCTAACCCTAACCCTAACCCTAACACTAACCCTAACACTAACCCTAACCCTAACCCTAACCCTAACCGTAACCGTAACCGTAACCGTAACCCTAACCCTAACCCTAACCCTAACCCTAACCCTAACCCTAACCCTAGCCCTAACCCTAACCCTAACCCTAACCCTAATCTTAACCGTAACCCTAACCCTAACCCTAACCCTAACCCCAACCGCAACCCTAACCCTAACCCTAACCCTAACCCTAACCCTAACCCTAATCTTAACCGTAACCCTAACCCTAACCCTAACCCCAACCCCAACCCCAACCCTAACCCTAACCCTAACCCTAACCCTAACCCTAACCCTAACCCTAACCCTAACCCTAACACTAACCCTAACCCTAACCCTAACCCTAACCCTAACCCTAACCCTAACCCTAACCCTAACCGTAACCGTAACCGTAACCGTAATCCTAACCCTAACCCTAACCCTAACCCTAACCCTAACCCTAACCCTAACCCTAGCCCTAGCCCTAACCCTAACCCTAACCCTAACCCTAACCCTAATCTTAACCGTAACCCTAACCCTAACCCTAACCCCAACCCTAACCCTAACCCTAACCCTAACCCTAACCCTAACCCTAACCCTAACCCTAACCCTAACCCTAACCCTAACCCTAACCCATCGCTAACCCTAATCCTAATCCTAACCCTAACCCTAACCGTAACCCTAACCCTAACCCTAATCCTCACCCTAACCCTAACCCTAACCCTAACCCTAACCCTAACCCTAACCCCAACCCTAACCCTTACCCTAACCCTAACTCTCGCCCCAATCCTAATCCTAACCCTAACACTAACCATAACCCTAAAACTAACTCTAACCCCAACCCCAACTCTAACCCTAACCCTAACCCTAACCTTAACCCTCACCCTAACCCTAACCCTAACCCTAACCCTAACCCTAACCCTAAACCCTAACCCTAATCTTAAACGTAACCCTATCCCTAACCCTAACCCTAACCCTAACCCTAACCCTAACCCTAACCCTAACCCTAACCCTAACCCTAACCCTAACCCTAACCCTAACCCTAGCCCTAGC
>NC_138757.1:39478623-39498623 GCF_965113315.1 Podarcis vaucheri
AACAGGCGGGCTGGTCTCTCACTTCGATGGGAACCTGCAACAGTATCCCAACTTTAGAGCAGACGTACTGTGCGCACTGCAACTGCTGCATAAAGACTTTAGAGATGAGCAAGAGAGAGTGGGATTCATCATGTCCCATTTGCATGGGGATGCTAAAGCATGGCTACGCAATTTATGGAGAGATAAGGATCCGGCGCTCCAGAATGCAGATGCCTTTATTAAAGCGATGGATGGGTGTTTTTTATCAAGTATTGACGTGGATCTTGCCCGGAAGGAGGTGCATGGGCTAAGACAAGGGAGGGCCAGCGTCAGACAGTACCATGCCCGCTTTTTCGCCTTGGTCAGTGCCCTGGAATGGGACAGAGATTCGGCCCCGGTAAGAGACCTCTTTTGGGAGGGGCTGCACAGCTCGATTAAAGATGAGATCGCGAGGGGGGAGAGACCCCGAACCACCCAGGAGGTCGTTCAGAGGGCACTGGCAGTGGGGGTGAGGCTGGAAGAACGTCCGTGGAGCAGGGACGAAGGGCGTGGAGGGCGCGAACCAGCCAGGGGCCCCTCCTTCCTTCCCAGAGAAGCAGCGCGGGCGCAATCCACGCCTCCGCCAGGAGGAGGAGCCGAACCTATGGAGGTTGGAGGTGCAAGGGCTCAGTCAGCAACCAGAGCCCTAGCACCGGCAGCAGTGAAAGCGAAGCCTCCTAGAGGGAACAGGAAGTGTTACGTCTGTGAGGAGCCAGGGCATATGGCGAAAGAGTGTCCCCAGAGGCTCCACAAGCTCACTGCAGCCTCAGCAATGGTGACTGCAGCAACGCAGCAAGGAGGACCACAGCAGGGAAACGAAGCAGTCTGGCTGGAGGAAGAGGCCCTGGGGCCCAGCCAGACGTGTTAGTGACGCAGTCCCCAGAGATTTTACAGCCCGTGAACCCCCTCCCGCCCAAACCAGTGGTGAGGCTCACCGCATCTCTCCAGCTGCCCAATGGAATCACCATGGACGTGCCAATTACCGTCGACTCGGGCAGCAACGCGGACTTTATAGGGCAGGAGTTTGTCGACAAGCACGCTATACAGTTGCTGCCGGCCACACTGCCCCTGCAGGTTGTCACGGTGGATGGCAGGGAGTTGCAAGTGGTGAAGCAGACGCCGCCAATGGCGATGCGACTTGGGAATCACAAAGAAATCATCAGCTTCAATGTCACTCAACTATCGGATACGCCCATTGTATTGGGAATGAGTTGGCTGGACAAGCACAGCCCGACGCTGGCTTGGTACCAGAGGCAGCTGATCTTCGGCTCTTCCTTTTGTGCTGAACACTGCATAGTGCCCCGGCAGGAAGGAGAGGAAGAGGAGTCACAGCTGCTGCTAGGCACGCTGCAAGCGATTCCCCACAAGTACGCAGAATTTTTGGAAGTTTTCTGCGAGAAGGAGGCGGACAGGCTACCCCCTCACAGACCATATGACTGCAAAATTGACCTGCTGCCGGGGGCGGCGCTGCCTAAAGGGAAACTGTATTCCATGTCTGAGGACGAGCTGCAGGAACTCAAAGTGTTCATAGATCATAATTTGGAGCGCGGTTTCATCCGAGAGTCCAAGGCAGCGGGGGGCAGTCCTGTATTCTTTGTTAAAAAGCGAGACACGCCCCAAAAAAGACTGGTCGTGGACTATCGCATTTTAAACAATGGGACCAAGCCGTCGGACTTCCCCATGCCCCGAATCGACGACCTCCTGGCGAAGGTGCGGAAGGGAAAAGTGTTCACCAAGTTAGACCTGCGAGGGGCGTACAACCTCATTCGCATGCGGGAGGGAGATGAGTGGAAGACGGCCATGTTCACGCCACTGGGTACCTACGAATACAGAGTTATGCCTTTTGGATTGCAAAATGGCTCCCACGTTTTTCAAGCTTTCATGCATCACGTGTTGGCGGGACTTCTCTACAAGACGTGCGTCTGTTTCTTAGATGACATCCTGATCTTTTCGGAATCGCAGCAGGAGCATGACAGACACGTCAAGGAAGTGCTGACCAGACTAAAGCAACATAGGCTCTACGCCAAGCTGGAGAAGTGCCAATTTGACGTGACGGAGGTGGATTTTCTGGGCTACAAGTTGTCTGACAAGGGGCTCGCCATGGACAGCGCCAAGGTTCGAGCGGTGTTGGATTGGAAAAGCCCACGCAACCGGAAGGAGGTCCAACGGTTTGTCGGCTTTGCGAACTTCTATCGCAAGTTTATCAAGGGCTTCGCTATGCAGACAGCGGCCATCACAGACACGCTTAGCTCCAAGAAAAAGAAGTTCGTTTGGACAGAGGAGGCGGAGCAGTCCTTTCAGGCACTCAAGCGTCTCTTCGCGTCGGAAGAGCAGCTGCTTCACGTCAACCCCAGCAGGCCGATGAGGGTGGAGACAGACGCCTCGGACAGAGCCGTGGGGGCGGTCCTGCTGCAAAAGGACCAGCAGGGGGTGTGGCGGCCGGGAGCGTTTTACTCCAGGAAGCTCAGCAAGTCCGAGCAGAACTACACCATCTGGGACAGGGAGTTGCTGGCCATTCATGCAGCGTTCAAAGCGTGGAGGCACTTCCTGATCGGCGCCAAGCACACGGTGCAGGTTTGCACGGACCACAAGAATCTGGAGCACTGGCGCACGGCACAGTTCCTAAACCAGAGGCAGATACGTTGGGCTGAGTTTTTTGCGAACTTCGACTTCCGCATAGAGTATGTCCCGGGGGACACTAACATCATGGCGGACGCCCTCTCCCGTAAGCCACAGTATCTGGAGGACGCAACGCCAGCGGCCGCCATGCACATCTTCGCACCAACAGTATGGGCGTGCGCCGCGGCCACCGTGGACCTGGAGGCGGTGCGGCGAGCGTTGCAGGATGACTCCTTCGCGCAAGCAAAGATGGCAGAGGTGCAAAGGGGCAAGGCTGAGGCCGACGGTTTCCAGCTACGAGATGGATTGCTCATCCGTAAAGGGGCCATCTACGTACCGGGAGACGACCTTCGCGCCAAGGTGCTGCAGCAGCTGCACGACGCGCCCACGGCCGGGCACTTTGGCAAGGAGAAGACGGTGGAATTGGTAGCCAGGGATTTCTGGTGGCCTGGAATGAGAGGGGAGGTCGCAGACTACGTGGCGAGGTGTGACACCTGCCAGAGGGCCAAACCAGTGCACAGACCGCCGGCAGGACTGTTGGAACCGCTGCAAACTCCGGTCGAACCTTGGGAAAGGGTGGCTCTGGACTTTGTCACAGATCTGCCCAGCTCGAGGGGCAAGACGGCAGTGCTGGTGGTGGTGGACCTGTTTTCCAAGATGGCACATTTCATTCCGTGTGCGAAGGTGGCCACGGCGGAGCAAACCGCCAAACTGTTCATAGACCACGTGTTCAAGGTTCACGGTCTGCCGCGGTCTATTCTGTCCGACCGCGGGCGGCAGTTCATCTCGAATTTCTGGCAGAAGCTGATGGGCTTCCTAAACGTCAAGATCAACCTGGCGTCGGCGAGACACCCGCAGACCAACGGGCAAGCGGAGCGGGTCAATGCCATCATGCAGCAGTACCTGAGATGCTATGCGAATCAACAGCCTGCGACGTGGGTGGATTACCTGCCGCTTGCCGAGTTCGCCTACAACAACACGAAGCACGTGTCCACGGGGGTCACGCCGTTCTTCGCCAACAACGGGAGGCACCCCAGAACCTTCCCGGGACTGGAAAGAATGGGGGAGGGGGAGCCGCAGACAGCAGATGCGTTCGCGTCGGAGCTGCAGGAAGTCCACGATCAGCTGAGGCGCCACCTGGAGCTGGCCAAACACGCATACAAGGTACAAGCGGACAGGCACAGAAGGGTTGGCGAAGAGCTCCACGTGGGAGACTGGGTCTGGTTAGCAGCCCACGCAGTGCCGGCCAGGTCGTTGGCCAAGAAGAAACTAGGGCATAAACAACTGGGGCCCTACCAAGTCGAAGAGCAGGTCAACCCGGTAGCTTTCAGACTGGCACTTCCGGAGGGTTCCAGAATGCATCCGGTGTTCCACAGATCGGTGCTCACTCCCTACAAGGCACCGCACAGGTTCCAGGAACCCGGAACGGCGCCGAGTCCGGTCAGAGACAGAACGGGGCACGCGGGAGTGGCACAGAAGGAGCGCATCAATGACGTCACGGAGATTTTGGACTCCAGATGGGGGGAAGAGGGGGTAGAATACTTTCTCGCCAAGGAGGGCACCCCGGCCAGTGCGAACAGCTGGGTGCCGGGCTACGCCTTGGACGAACCTCTACTCAAAGACGAGTTTCATGCCCTCTTCCCACATAGACCTATGCCAGCAGATTTTTTCGACGACTGGCTTTTCACGCCCACGCTTTCGGCCAGCACTTTCCGGGGGTTCGACTCGGACGAGGACCCGACACAAGACGTCCGTTCCCCGGAGGGGTCACCCTCGGGATCTGCATCAGAACCCTCGTATTGGTGGGACGATAGACCAGAGGAGCAGTTCCGCAGAAGGTGGCTGGAAGGCCCAGGACGAGCAACGCCGCCAGGAGGAAGTGAGGGAGAGACGGACATGGACGTTTTCGGGGACGACCCTGGTTTCGAGCACGGCGGCACAGAGATGGAAGCGGAGGTGACCGTCGTCGACGAGAGCAGGGACGGAGACCCGCGAGACTTCAGATGGAGGCCCGCCACGGGAAGCGAACGATATCCGACGTTCGTCCCTTTGCAACAGCAGACCCCAGCTCCAGCACCGGAAGGAGGGGAGGGGGGAATGGGGGGCTTCGAGGGGGGGATGGATGTCAGGGGTTTAGGAGCAGAGGCAAGGGCAAGGGAGGAAACAGAGAGCGAAGGGGAGGAGGCAGAAGAAAAGATGAGTGATGACGACGAGCCGAGATCTCCGAGTCTTTCCAGTGAATCAGAGGATTCACAGAAAGGAGCACCAGTGGCCAGGGCAAGGGGGGAGTCTAGGGGGGCACCCCAGGAAGATAGAGCCAGAGGGGACTCAGAGGAGAGCAGTTGGAAATCGGGACCAGCGTCACCGCCAGAGAGCAGGGAAGAGGAAGGGAGCCAGGGGGCAAGCGCTGGCAGCTCACCACAGGAGGGAGGGCATGAGTCAGGAGTGGCCACACCTCCATCGGGGAGCGAAGAAACGGTTAAGAGGAAAGTGGAAGGTTGGGCGCGCGCGCCAAGTTCAAATGCAGAGGAAGGCGGCGCAGTAAGCAGCCCGGAAAGGGAGCCAGGTCCTAAAGCCCGGCGCAAGGAGGCAGGAGGGTCCGGGTCAGCGTCAGAAGAATCCCGGAAGGAAGAAGCCCCGGGGGGTAGAGGGACCCAGAGGAGGACAGTCAGGCGGAAAAGGTGGAGCAGGGCTAGGATATTAAGTTGGTGCGCACGGGGCGGAGACTCAGACGGAGCTTCGTCGATCTAGCTACTAGACGTAGAGTTGCGCGCAGCAGCGTGAGAATGGAAACTGTAATTCAATAAAGACTTTTACTTAATGATCGCTGGTGTCAGGGGTTCAGAAGCAGAGACGCAGAGAAGGGTGGAAACAGAGAGCGAGGGGGAGGAAGCCGAAGGGAGAATGAGTGATGATGACGACCCGAGATCTCCAAGCCTAAGCAGTGAGTCAGAGGACTCCCAAAAGGGAGCCCCAGTGAGCAGAGCAAGGGGGGGATCCGGGGGGACACCCCAGGAGGAAGGGAACAGAGGAGATTCAGAGAGCAGCAGCTGGAAGTCGGGACCCACGCTCAAGACTGAGAGCAGCAGGGAGGAAGGCAGCCAGGCATCGGGTTCCGGAGGCCGTCAGCAGGAGGGAGGGCACGAGTCAGGGGTGGTCACGCCCTCCTCAGAGAGCGAAGCAACGGTCAAGAGGAAAGTAGAGAGTTGGGCGCGCGCGCCAAGTTCAAATGCAGCGGAAGCTGGAGCAGTAAGCAGCCCGGAGAGTGAGCCAGGTCCCAAAGCCCGCCGAAAGGAAGCGGAAGGATCAGGGGGGTCAGCGTCAGAGGAGAGTAGAAGGGAGGAGTCCCAGGGGGGCAGAAGGACCCAGAGACGTAGGGAGAGGCGAAGGAGGTGGAGCAAGGCTAGGGTATTAAGCTGGTGTGCAAGAGGCGGGGACTCAGATGGGTCTTCGCCGACCTAGGGCAGAAGGTGTAGAGCTGCACGCTGCAGTTCGGAAATGAAACCTGTAACTCAATAAAGACTCTTTTAAAGTGGACGCTGTGTGGCGTGGTCCTATGTGAGCTGGGACCTGGTAGCAGCTCTGACAGTAAGACCCATCTCATCAAAGCTTCAGAAACCTGAAACCTCGCAGCGGGAGCAGAAGCCGCTAGGGGAGGAAGAGGGGTGTCTGTAAGCAAGCTCACAAAGGTTAGCAAGATGACGGAAGAACAGAGGATCTCCGCGCTGCAAGAGGCAGTGACCCAGTTGTCCTCAGAGGTATTGGCTTCCAAGAAACGGGAGGAGGAGACTACAGCCGCCTACAGAGACCTACACGCCAGGTTTGAAATGCTTGTTAAGCAAGGGCAACCGGGACCCAGACCGGAGGGCGTGGGATTGGCACGGAGAGCAGGAGGGCTTGTGGCTCACTTCGATGGGACTTTGCAACAGTACCCTAATTTTAGAGCAGACGTAATGTGCGCACTGCAACTGCTGGCAAAAGACTTTAGAGATGAGGAAGAGAAGGTGGGGTTCATATTGTCCCATTTGCATGGGGATGCCAAAGCCTGGCTGCGCAATTTGTGGAGGGATAAAGATCCGGCGCTTCAGAATGCAGATGCCTTTATCAAAGCGATGGATGCGTGTTTTTTGTCTACTATTGATGTGGATCTTGCCAGACGGGAGATTCATGGACTAAAACAAGGGAGGGCGAGCGTCCGGCAGTATCACGCCCGATTTTTTGCGCTGGTCAGTGCTTTAGAATGGGATCGGGATTCGCCCCCTGTCAGAGACCTCTTCTGGGAGGGTCTAAGTTCTGCGGTTAAGGATGAAATTGCAAGGGGGGAGAGGCCCCGAAGCACGCAGGAGGTGGTCCAAAGGGCGCTGACTGTGGGGGTGAGGCTGGAAGAACGTCCATGGTGCAGAGATGAAGGACGTGGAGGGCGCGAAGCAGCGAGAAGTTTCTCTTTCGTTCCGAGGGAAGCAGCGCGTGCGCAATCCACACCTCCGCCAGGAGGGGGAGGGGAACCGATGGAGGTTGGAGGTGCAAGGGCTCAGTCAGCAGCCAGAGCCCTAGCACCGGCAGCAGTGAAAGCGAAGCCTCCTAGAGGGAACAGGAAGTGTTACATCTGCGAGGATCCAGGCCATTTGGCGAAGGAGTGTCCCCGGAGGCTCCACAAGCACACTGCAGCCTCAGCAATGGTGACTGCAGCAACGCAGCAAGGAGAACCACAGCAGGGAAACGACGATGTCTGGCTGGAGACGGAGGCACTGGGGCCCAGCCAGACGCATCTGTGAAGCAGTCCCCAGCGATATTGCAACCCACGGATCCCCTCCCACCCAAACCAGTAGTGCAGCTCACAGCGTCTCTCCAGCTACCCGACGGCGTCACTATCGAAGTGCCGCTTTCTGTGGATTCTGGAAGCAACGCAGACTTTATAGCGCAGAGCTTTGTGGAGCAGCACGCTATACAGCTATTGCCTGCCACTCTGCCCCTGCAAGTCGTCACAGTGGATGGCAGAGAGTTGCTAGGGGGGCAGGTGGTGAAGCAGACGCCACCGATGGTGATGCGCCTTGGCAACCACAGGGAAGTCATCAGTTTTAATGTCACCCAACTGTCGGACACGCCCATTGTGTTGGGCATGAGTTGGCTGGACAGGCACAGTCCGACACTGGCTTGGTACCAGAGACAACTGATCTTCGGCTCCTCTTATTGCGCAGAACACTGCATCCTGCCCCGTCGGGAGGGAGAGGAGGAGGAATCACAACTGCAGTTGGGAACGTTGCAAGCGGTCCCCCACAAATACGCGAGCTTTTTGGAGGTCTTCTGCGAGAAGGAGGCGGACAAGCTACCCCCTCACCGGCCATATGACTGCAAGATTGACCTCCTACCGGGGGCGACGCTGCCGAAGGGGCGGCTATACTCCATGTCTGAAGATGAAATGCAGGAACTCAAACAGTTCATCGAGCATAATCTGGAGCGTGGCTTCATCAGAGAGTCCAAGGCAGTGGGGGGCAGTCCCGTTTTCTTCGTGAAAAAGAAAGACACGCCCCAAAAAAGACTCGTTGTGGACTACCGCCTTTTGAACCAGATGACCAAACCGTCTGATTACCCCATGCCCAGGATTGACGACCTCCTCGCGACGGTGCGCAAGGGACGCGTGTTCACCAAGTTGGACCTGCGAGGGGCGTACAATCTCATCCGCATGCGGGAGGGCGATGAGTGGAAGACGGCCATGTTCACACCGCTGGGCACCTACGAATACAGAGTTATGCCCTTTGGATTACAAAATGGCTCTCACTGTTTTCAAGCTTTTATGCATCACGTGTTGGAGGGACTCCTCTACAAGACATGCGTCTGCTTCCTGGATGACATCCTGATTTTCTCTGACTCGCAGCAAGCTCACGACCGAGACGTGAGGGAGGTGCTCAGCAGGTTGCAACAACATAGACTGTACGCCAAGCTGGAGAAGTGCCAGTTCGACACGACGGAGGTGGATTTCCTGGGATACAAGTTGTCGGACAAGGGGATAGCCATGGACAGCACCAAGGTTCGTGCGGTATTGGATTGGAAGAGCCCGCGCAACCGGAAGGAGGTCCAGCGGTTTGTCGGCTTCGCCAACTTCTATCGCAAGTTTATCAAGGGGTTCGCGATGCAGACGGCAGCAATTACGGACACGCTCAGCTCCAAAAAAAAGAAATTCATCTGGACGGAGCAGGCGGAACAGTCCTTTCAAGCGCTCAAGCATCTCTTCGCATCGGAGAAGCAACTGCTGCATATCGACCCCAGTAAACCGTTGAGGGTAGAGACAGACGCGTCAGACAGAGCCGTGGGAGCTGTCCTGCTGCAGCGAGACCCGCAGGGGGTGTGGCGGCCGGGAGCGTTCTACTCCAGAAAGCTCAGCAAGTCGGAGCAGAACTACACCATCTGGGACAGGGAGTTGCTGGCCATTCATGCAGCTTTCAAGGCGTGGAGGCACTTCCTAATCGGCGCCAAGCACACGGTGCAGGTCTGCACGGACCACAAGAATCTGGAGCACTGGCGCACGGCTCAGTTCCTGAACCAGAGGCAGATACGTTGGGCGGAGTTCTTTGCTGACTTCAATTTCCGAATAGAGTACGTCCCAGGCGACACCAACATCATGGCGGATGCACTGTCCCGAAAACCGCAATACCTAGAAGAGGTGACGCCAGCGGCGGCCATGCACATCTTCGCACCGACGGCGTGGGCGTGTGCCTCAGCTACAGTAGACCTGGATGCGGTGCGACGTGCATTGCGGGACGACTCATTCGCGCAAGACAAGATGGCGGAACTGCTCAGAGGCACGGCTACCACGGACGAGTTCCAGGTGCGGGACGGCTTGCTCCTACGCAAAGGGGCTGTCTATGTACCAGGAGACGACCTTCGCGCCAAGGTACTGCAACAGTTGCACGACGCACCCACGGCCGGTCACTTTGGCACAGAGAAAACGATGGAATTAGTCGCGAGAGACTTCTGGTGGTCCAGGCTGAGAGGGGAGGTCGCGGACTACGTCGCGAGGTGCGACACCTGCCAGAGGGCCAAGCCGGTACACAGACCACCGGCGGGACTGTTAGAACCGCTGCAAACGCCGTTTGAACCGTGGGAGAGGGTGGCCCTGGACTTTGTGACGGATTTACCCAGCTCGAGAGGCAAGACAGCTGTGCTGGTGGTGGTGGACTTGTTCACCAAGATGGCACATTTCATTCCGTGTGCGAAGGTGGCCACGGCGGAACAAACCGCCAAACTGTTCATAGATCACGTGTTCAAAGTGCATGGCCTGCCACGGTCTATCCTGTCCGACCGCGGACGCCAGTTCATCTCGTCTTTCTGGCAGAAGCTGATGGGTTTTCTAAATGTCAAGGTCAATCTGGCATCAGCAAGACACCCGCAGACCAACGGGCAAGCAGAGAGGGTCAATGCCATCATGCAGCAGTACCTGAGATGCTATGCCAATCAACAGCCTGCGACGTGGGTGGATTACCTGCCGCTAGCCGAGTTCGCTTACAACAACACGAAGCACGTGTCCACAGGAGTGACGCCGTTCTTTGCCAACAATGGGAGGCATCCCAGAACCTTCCCGGGACTGGAGAGAGTGGGGGAAGGAGAACCACAGACGGCGGACGCGTTCGCGTCAGAGCTGCAGGCGGTCCACGATCACCTCAGACGGCAGCTGGAGCTAGCTAAGCACGCCTACAAGGTGCAAGCTGACAAGCACAGGCGGGTTGGCGAAGTGATCCAAGTGGGAGACTGGGTCTGGTTGGCAGCCCACGCAGTGCCGACCAGGTCACTTGCCAAGAAGAAGTTGGGGCACAAGCAGATCGGTCCGTACCAAGTCGAAGCGCAGATCAACCCGGTAGCCTTCCGACTGGCGCTGCCGGAGGGTTCCAGAATGCATCCGGTGTTCCACAGGTCGGTGCTCACTCCCTACAAGGCACCTCACAGGTTCCAGGAGCCAGGGACGGCGCCAAGTCCGCTCCGGGAACGGACGGAGACGCGGGGGGTGAAGCACCAGGACCACATCAACGAGGTCACGGAGATTTTGGACTCCAGATGGGGGGAAGAGGGAGTCGAATACCTCTTAGCCAGAGAGGGCACCCGGGCAAGCGCCAATAGCTGGGTACCAGACTACGCTTTGGAGGAACCCCTGCTCAAGGACGAGTTTCATGCCCTCTTCCCACTCAAACCCATGCCAGCGAGCTTCTTCGACGACTGGTTGTTCACACCCACACTTTCTTCCAGCACGTTCCATGGATTCGACTCAGAAGGGGAACCCACACGGAGCACCCGTTCCCCAGAAGGTTCACCGGCAGGTTCGGCATCAGGCAACTCGTATTGGTGGGACGATCGACCAGAGGAGCAATGGCGCAGGAAGTGGCTGGAGATGCCAGGTCGAGCGACCGACGCAGAGACTGACATGGACGTGTTCGGGGAGGACCTCGGGTTCGAGCACGGCGGTACAGAGATGGAAGAGCAACAAGTCAACGTCGACGACCGCGAGGGGGAAGACTCGGAGGTCTTCAGTTGGCGGCCACCCACGGGGAGCGACCTGTATCCAGCATTCCCTCCCATGATGATGGAGCACCCAGCACCCACACCTGACAGCGGGGAGGGGGGAAGGGGGGGCTTCGAGGGGGGGATGGATGTCAGGGGTTCAGAAGCAGAGACGCAGAGAAGGGTGGAAACAGAGAGCGAGGGGGAGGAAGCCGAAGGGAGAATGAGTGATGATGACGACCCGAGATCTCCAAGCCTAAGCAGTGAGTCAGAGGACTCCCAAAAGGGAGCCCCAGTGAGCAGAGCAAGGGGGGGATCCGGGGGGACACCCCAGGAGGAAGGGAACAGAGGAGATTCAGAGAGCAGCAGCTGGAAGTCGGGACCCACGCTCAAGACTGAGAGCAGCAGGGAGGAAGGCAGCCAGGCATCGGGTTCCGGAGGCCGTCAGCAGGAGGGAGGGCACGAGTCAGGGGTGGTCACGCCCTCCTCAGAGAGCGAAGCAACGGTCAAGAGGAAAGTAGAGAGTTGGGCGCGCGCGCCAAGTTCAAATGCAGCGGAAGCTGGAGCAGTAAGCAGCCCGGAGAGTGAGCCAGGTCCCAAAGCCCGCCGAAAGGAAGCGGAAGGATCAGGGGGGTCAGCGTCAGAGGAGAGTAGAAGGGAGGAGTCCCAGGGGGGCAGAAGGACCCAGAGACGTAGGGAGAGGCGAAGGAGGTGGAGCAAGGCTAGGGTATTAAGCTGGTGTGCAAGAGGCGGGGACTCAGATGGGTCTTCGCCGACCTAGGGCAGAAGGTGTAGAGCTGCACGCTGCAGTTCGGAAATGAAACCTGTAACTCAATAAAGACTCTTTTAAAGTGGACGCTGTGTGGCGTGGTCCTATGTGAGCTGGGACCTGGTAGCAGCTCTGACAGCTGGCTAGCGTGATCCTCTGTGAGCTAGGATCTTCAAGCAGCTCTGACACTAACCCTAACCCTAACCCTAACCCTAACCCTAACCCTAACCCTAACCCTAACCCTAACCCTAACCCTAACCCTAACCCTAGCCCTAGCCGTAGCCCTAACCCTAACCCTAACCCTAACCCTAACCTAACCCTAACCCTAACCCATCGCTAACCCTAACCCTAACCCTAACCCTCACCCCAACCCTAACCCCAATCCTCACCCTAATCCTCACCCTAACCCTAACCCTAACTCCAACCCTAAACCTAACTCTAACCCCAACCCCAACCCTAACCCTAACGCTAACCCTAAGCCTAACAGAAACGCTAATTCTAACCCTAACCCTAACCCTAACGCCAATCCTAACCCTAACCCTAACCCCAACTCTAACCTTAACACTAACCCTAACCGTAACACTAACCCTAACCCAAACCCTGACCCTAACCCTAACTCTCACCCTAACCCTAACCCTAACCCTAATCTTAACCATAACCGTAACCCTAACAACAATCCTAACCCTAACCCTAACCCTAACCGAAACGCTAACCCTAACCCTAAGCCTAACCCTAACCGTAACCATAACCGTAACCGTAACCGTAACCCTAGCCCAAACCCTAACCCTAGCCCAAACCCTAACCCTAGCCCTAACCCTAACCCTAACCCTAACCCTAACCCTAACCCTAACCCAACCCTAACCCTAACCCTAACCATAACCCTAACCAAAACGATAACCCTAACCCTAACCGCAACCCTAACCCTAAGCCTAACCCTAACCAAAACCCAAACCCTAACGCTAACCCTAACCCTAACCCTAACCCTAACCCTAACCCTAACCCTAACCCTAACCCTAACCCTAACCCTAACCCTAACAGAAACGCTAAACCTAACCCTAAACCTAACCCTAACGCCAATCCTAACCCTAACCCTAACCCTAACCCCAATCCTAACCTTAACCGTAACCCTAACCGTAACACTAACCCTAACCCAAACCCTAACCCTAACCCTAACCCTAACCCTAACCCTAGCCCTAGCCCTAGCCCTAGCCCTAACCCTAACCCTAACCCTAACCCTAACCCTAACCCTAACCCTAATCTTAACCGTAACCCTAACCCTAACCCTAACCCTAACCCTAACCCCAACCCCAACCCCAACCCCAACCCTAAAGCTAACCCTAACCCTAACCCAAACCCTAACCCTAACCCTAACCCTAACCCTAACCCTAACCCTAACCCTAACCCTAACCCTAACAACAATCCTAACCCTAACCCTAACCCTAACCCTAACCGAAACGCTAAACCTAACCCTAACCCTAACCCTAACCCTAACCCTAACCCTAACCCTAACCCTAACCCTAACCCTAGCCCTAGCCCTAGCCCTAGCCCTAACCCTAACCCTAACCCTAACCCTAACCCTAACCCTAACCCCAATCCTAACCTTAACCGTAACCCTAACCGTAACACTAACCCTAACCCAAACCCTAACCCTAACCCTAACCCTAACCCTAACCCTAGCCCTAGCCCTAGCCCTAGCCCTAACCCTAACCCTAACCCTAACCCTAACCCTAACCCTAACCCTAATCTTAACCGTAACCCTAACCCTAACCCTAACCCTAACCCTAACCCCAACCCCAACCCCAACCCCAACCCTAAAGCTAACCCTAACCCTAACCCAAACCCTAACCCTAACCCTAACCCTAACCCTAACCCTAACCCTAACCCTAACCCTAACAACAATCCTAACCCTAACCCTAACCCTAACCCTAACCGAAACGCTAAACCTAACCCTAACCCTAACCCTAACCCTAACCCTAACCCTAACAACAATCCTAATCCGAACAACAATCCTAATCCTAACCCTAACCCTAACCGTAACAGTAACCCTAACCGTAACCCTAACCGTAACCCTAACCATAACCCTAACCCTAACCCTAACCCTAAACCCAATCCTAACCTTAACCCTAACCCTAACCGTAACACTAACCCAAACCCTAACCCTAACCCTAACCCTAATCTTAACCGTAACCCTAACCCTAACCCTAACTGTCAGAGCTGCCTCCCAGTCCCAGCTCACATAGGACTAAGTCCGCCAGCGTTCACTTTGTAAGAGTCTTTATTAAGTTACAGGTTTCATTTCCGAACTGCAGCGTGCAGCTCTACACCTTCTGCCCTAGGTCGGCGAAGACCCGTCTGAGTCCCCGCCTCTTGCACACCAGCTTAATACCCTAGCCTTGCTCCACCTCCTTCGCCTCTCCCTACGTCTCTGGGTCCTTCTGCCCCCCTGGGCCTCCTCCCTTCTACTCTCCTCTGACGCTGACCCCCCTGATCCTTCTGCCTCCTTGCGGCGGGCTTTAGGACCTGGCTCACTCTCCGGGCTGCTTACTGCTCCCGCTTCCGCTGCATTTGAACTTGGCGCGCGCGCCCAACTCTCTACTTTCCTCTTAACCGTTGCCTCGCTCTCTGAGGAGGGCGTGACCACCCCTGACTCGTGCCCTCCCTCCTGCTGACAGCCTCCGGAACCCGATGCCTGGCTACCTTCCTCCCTGCTGCTCTCAGTCTTGAGCGTGGGTCCCGACTTCCAGCTGCTACTCTCTGAATCTCCTCTGTTCCCTTCCTCCTGGGGTGTCCCCCCGGATCCCCCCCTTGCTCTGCTCACTGGGGCTCCCTTTTGGGAGTCCTCTGACTCACTGCTTAGGCTTGGAGATCTCGGGTCGTCATCATCACTCATTTTCCCTTCGGATTCCTCCCCCTCGCTCTCTGCTTCCTCCCTTCTCTGCGTCTCTGCTCCTGAACCCCTGACATCCATCCCCCCTCGAAGCCCCCCCTTCCCCCCTCCCCGCTGTCAGGTGTGGGTGCTGGGTGCTCCATCATCACGGGAGGGAATGCCGGATACAGTTCGCTCCCCGTGGTTGGCCGCCAACTGAAGACCTCCGCGTCTTCCTCCTCGCGGTCGCCGACGTTGACCTGTTCCGCTTCCATCTCTGTACCGCCGTGCTCGAACCCAAGGTCCTCCCCGAACACGTCCATGTCAGTCTCTGCGTCGGTCGCTCGACCTGGCATCTCCAGCCACTTCCGGCGCCATTGCTCCTCCGGTCGATCGTCCCACCAATACGAGGTGTCTGACGCCGAACCCGCCGGCGATCCTTCTGGGGAACGGGTGCTCAGTGCGGGTTCCCCGTCCGAGTCGAATCCATGGAACGTGCTGGAAGAAAGTGTGGGCGTGAACAGCCAGTCGTCGAAGAAGCTCGCTGGCATGGGTCTGTGTGGGAAAAGGGCATGAAACTCGTCCTTGAGCAGGGGTTCCTCCAAAGCGTAGTCTGGCACCCAGCTATTGGCGCTGGCCCGGGTGCCCTCTCTGGCTAGGAGGTATTCGACTCCCTCTTCCCCCCATCTGGAGTCCAAAATCTCCGTGACCTCGTTGATGGGGTCTTGCTGCGTCACCCCTCGCGTCTCCGTCCGCTCCCGGAACGGACTCGGTGCCGTCCCTGGCTCCTGGAATCTGTGAGGTGCCTTGTAGGGAGTGAGCACCGACCTGTGGAACACCGGATGCATTCTGGAACCCTCCGGCAGCGCCAGTCGGAAGGCTACCGGGTTGATCTGTGCTTCGACTTGGTACGGACCAATTTGCTTGTGCCCCAACTTCTTCTTGGCTAGTGACCTGGTCGGCACTGCGTGGGCTGCCAACCAGACCCAGTCTCCCACTTGGATCTCTTCGCCAACCCGCCTGTGCTTGTCAGCTTGCACCTTGTAGGCGTGCTTAGCTAGCTCCAGCTGCCGTCTGAGTTGATCGTGTACCGCCTGCAACTCTGACGCGAACGCGTCCGCCGTCTGTGGTTCTCCGCCCCCCACTCTCTCCCGTCCCGGGAAGGTTCTGGGATTCCTCCCATTGTTGGCGAAGAACGGCGTCACCCCTGTGGACACGTGCTTCGTGTTGTTGTAAGCGAACTCGGCGAGCGGCAGGTAATCCACCCAGGTCGCAGGTTGTTGATTGGCATAGCATCTCAGGTACTGCTGCATGATGGCATTGACCCTCTCTGCTTGCCCGTTGGTCTGCGGGTGTCTTGCTGATGCCAGATCGACCTTGACATTTAGAAAACTCATCAGCTTCTGCCAGAAATTCGAGACGAACTGGCGCCCGCGGTCGGACAGGACAGACCGCGGCAGACCATGCACTTTGAACACGTGATCTATGAACAGTTTGGCGGTTTGTTCCGCCGTGGCCACCTTCGCACACGGAATGAAATGTGCCATCTTGGTGAACAAGTCCACCACCACTAGTACAGCTGTCTTGCCTCTCGAGCTGGGTAGATCCGTAACAAAGTCCAGGGCCACTCTCTCCCACGGTTCAAACGGCGTTTGCAGCGGTTCCAGCAGTCCCGCCGGTGGTTTGTGCACCGGTTTGGCCCTCTGGCAGGTGTCGCACCTCGCAACGTAGTCCGCGACTTCCCCTCTCAGTCTGGGCCACCAAAAGTCCCTTGCGACTAATTCCACCGTTTTTTCCGTGCCAAAGTGCCCGGCCGTGGGTGCGTCGTGCAGCTGCTGCAGTACCCTGGCGCGAAGTTCGTCTCCCGGCACGTAGATGGCCCCTTTACGTAAGAGCAAGCCGTCTCGTATCTGGAACTCGGCGCCCTTCGCCGTGCCCTTGTGCACCTCTGCCATCTTCGCCTGCGCGAAGGAGTCGTCCTGCAACGCCCGCCGCACCGCATCCAGGTCTACTGTGGCTGAAGCGCACGCCCACGCTGTTGGCGCGAAGATGTGCATGGCTGCCGCTGGCGTCGCCTCTTCGAGGTATTGCGGTTTGCGGGACAGTGCATCCGCCATGACGTTGGTGTCGCCTGGGACGTACTCTATTCGGAAATTGAAGTCAGCAAAGAACTCCGCCCAACGTATCTGCCTCTGGTTCAGGAACTGAGCCGTGCGCCAGTGCTCCAGATTCTTGTGATCCGTGCAGACCTGCACCGTGTGCTTGGCGCCGATCAGGAAGTGCCTCCACGCCTTGAAAGCTGCATGAATGGCCAGCAACTCCCTGTCCCAGATGGTGTAGTTCTGCTCCGACTTGCTGAGCTTCCTGGAGTAGAACGCTCCCGGCCTCCAGACCCCCTGTGGGTCCCTTTGCAGCAGGACAGCTCCCACTGCTCTATCGGACGCGTCTGTCTCTACCCGCATCGGTCTGCTGGGGTCGATATGCAGCAGTTGCTCTTCCGACGCGAAGAGACGCTTGAGTGCCTGAAAGGACTGCTCCGCCTGCTCCGTCCAGATGAATTTCTTTTTCTTGGAGCTTAGCGTGTCCGTAATGGCCGCCGTCTGCATCGCGAACCCCTTGATAAACTTGCGATAGAAGTTGGCGAAGCCGACAAAGCGCTGGACCTCCTTCCGATTGCGCGGGCTCTTCCAATCCAACACCGCACGAACCTTGGCGCTGTCCATGGCTAGCCCCTTGTCCGACAACTTGTAACCCAAGAAATCCACCTCCGTCGTGTCGAACTGGCACTTCTCCAGTTTGGCGTACAGTCTATGCTGCTGCAGCCTCTTCAGCACCTCCCGAACATCTTGGTCATGGGCTTGCTGCGAGTCGGAGAATATCAGGATGTCATCCAGAAAGCAGACGCACTTCTTGTAAAGGAGTCCCGCCAACACATGATGCATGAAAGCTTGGAAACAGTGAGAACCGTTTTGCAATCCAAACGGCATCACTCTGTATTCGTAGGTGCCCAGAGGCGTGAACATGGCTGTCTTCCACTCATCGCCCTCCCTCATGCGGATGAGATTGTACGCACCTCGCAGGTCCAACTTGGTGAACACGCGTCCCTTGCGCACCGTCGCTAGTAGGTCGTCAATCCTGGGCATGGGGAAATCAGAAGGCTTGGTCATCTTGTTTAAGAGGCGAAAATCCACCACCAGTCTTTTTTGGGGCGTGTCCTTCTTCTTCACGAAGAAAACAGGACTGCCCCCTACTGCCCTGGACTCCCGGATGAAACCGCGCTGCAAATTGTGATCTATGAACTGTTTGAGTTCCTGTAATTCGTCCTCAGACATGGAATACAGCTTCCCTTTCGGCAGCGTCGCCCCTGGTAGGAGGTCAATCCTGCAGTCATATTGCCTGTGCGGTGGTAGCTTGTCAGCCTCTTTCTCGCAGAAGACCTCCAGAAAGTCTGCGTATTTGTGGGGGACAGCTTGCAACGTTCCCAACTGCAGTTGTGATTCCTCCTCCTCTCCCTCCTGTCTGGGCAGGATGCAGTGTTCTGCGCAATAAGAGGAGCCGAAGATCAGCTGTCTCTGGTACCAAGCCAGTGTCGGACTGTGCCTGTCCAGCCAACTCATGCCCAACACAATGGGCGTGTCCGACAGTTGGGTGACATTAAAACTGATGACTTCCCTGTGGTTGCCAAGGCGCATCACCATCGGTGGCGTTTGCTTCACCACCTGCCCCCCTAGCAACTCTCTGCCATCCACTGTGACGACTTGCAGGGGCAGAGTGGCAGGCAGTAGCTGTATAGCGTGCTGCTCCACAAAATCCTGCGCTATAAAGTCTGCGTTGCTTCCAGAATCCACAGAAAGCGGCACTTCGATAGTGACGCCATCGGGTAGCTGGAGAGATGCTGTGAGCTGCACTACTGGTTTGGGTGGGAGGGGGTCCGTGGGTTGCAAGATCGCTGGGGACTGCTTCACTGATGCGTCTGGCTGGGCCCCAGTGCCTCTGTCTCCAGCCAGACATCGTCGTTTCCCTGCTGTGGTTCTCCTTGCTGCGTTGCTGCAGTCACCATTGCTGAGGCTGCAGTGTGCTTGTGGAGCCTCCGGGGACACTCTTTCGCCAAATGGCCTGGATCCTCGCAGATGTAACACTTCCTGTTCCCTCTAGGAGGCTTCGCTTTCACTGCTGTCGGTGCTTGGGCTCTGGCTGCTGACTGAGCCCTTGCACCTCCAACCTCCATCGGTTCCCCTCCCCCTCCAGGCGGAGGTGTGGATTGCGCACGCGCTGCTTCTCTTGGAACGAAAGAGAAACTTCTCGCTGCTTCGCGCCCTCCACGTCCTTCATCTCTGCACCATGGACGTTCTTCCAGCCTCACCCCCACAGTCAGCGCCCTTTGGACCACCTCCTGCGTGCTTCGGGGCCTCTCCCCCCTTGCAATTTCATCCTTGACCGCAGAGCTTAGACCCTCCCAGAACAGGTCTCTGACAGGGGGCGAATCCCGGTCCCACTCTAAGGCACTGACCAGCGCAAAAAAGCGGGCGTGGTACTGCCGGACGCTTGCCCTCCCTTGTTTTAGTCCATGAATCTCCCGTCGGGCAAGATCCACATCAATAGTAGACAAAAAACACGCATCCATCGCTTTGATAAAGGCATCTGCATTCTGAAGCGCCGGATCTTTATCCCTCCACAAATTGCGTAGCCACGCTTTAGCATCCCCATGCAAATGGGATAGTATGAACCCCACTTTCTCTTCCTCATCTCTAAAGTCTTTTGCCAGCAGTTGCAGTGCGCACATTACGTCTGCTCGAAAATTGGGGTACTGTTGTAAATTCCCATCGAAGTGAGCCACAAGCCCTCCTGCTCTCCGTACCAACCCAACCCCCTCCGGTCTGGGTCCTGGCTGCCCGTGTTTAACCCATGCTTCAAACCTGGCGTGGAGATCTCTGTAGGCGGCTGCCGCATCCTCCTCCCTCTTCTTGGATGCCAGTACCTCCGCGTTCAATTGGGTAACTGCCTGTTGCAGCGCTGCAACTGTCTCTGCTTCCGTCATCTCTGCTAACCGTCGTGAGCTTGCTCCCAAACACCGATCCCCTCCTCCAGCTGCCTCTCTCTCCGCTGCGAGATATCAGGTGTCCGAAGCTTTTGTGAGACGGGTCTTACTGTCAGAGCTGCCTCCCAGTCCCAGCTCACATAGGACTAAGTCCGCCAGCGTTCACTTTGTAAGAGTCTTTATTAAGTTACAGGTTTCAT
>NC_138757.1:39552648-39557648 GCF_965113315.1 Podarcis vaucheri
GCCCGGAGAGTGAGCCAGGTCCCAAAGCCCGCCGAAAGGAAGCGGAAGGATCAGGGGGGTCAGCGTCAGAGGAGAGTAGAAGGGAGGAGTCCCAGGGGGGCAGAAGGACCCAGAGACGTAGGGAGAGGCGAAGGAGGTGGAGCAAGGCTAGGGTATTAAGCTGGTGTGCAAGAGGCGGGGACTCAGATGGGTCTTCGCCGACCTAGGGCAGAAGGTGTAGAGCTGCACGCTGCAGTTCGGAAATGAAACCTGTAACTCAATAAAGACTCTTTTAAAGTGGACGCTGTGTGGCGTGGTCCTATGTGAGCTGGGACCTGGTAGCAGCTCTGACAGTAAGACCCATCTCTTCAAAGCTTCAGAAACCTGAAACCTCGCAGCGGGAGCAGAAGCCGCTAGGGGAGGAAGAGGGGTGTCTGTAAGCAAGCTCACAAAGGTTAGCAAGATGACGGAAGAACAGAGGATCTCCGCGCTGCAAGAGGCAGTGACCCAGTTGTCCTCAGAGGTATTGGCTTCCAAGAAACGGGAGGAGGAGACTACAGCCGCCTACAGAGACCTACACGCCAGGTTTGAAATGCTTGTTAAGCAAGGGCAACCGGGACCCAGACCGGAGGGCGTGGGATTGGCACGGAGAGCAGGAGGGCTTGTGGCTCATTTCGATGGGACTTTGCAACAGTACCCTAATTTTAGAGCAGACGTAATGTGCGCACTGCAACTGCTGGCAAAAGACTTTAGAGATGAGGAAGAGAAGGTGGGGTTCATATTGTCCCATTTGCATGGGGATGCCAAAGCCTGGCTGCGCAATTTGTGGAGGGATAAAGATCCGGCGCTTCAGAATGCAGATGCCTTTATCAAAGCGATGGATGCGTGTTTTTTGTCTACTATCGATGTGGATCTTGCCAGACGGGAGATTCATGGACTAAAACAAGGGAGGGCGAGCGTCCGGCAGTATCACGCCCGATTTTTTGCGCTGGTCAGTGCTTTAGAATGGGATCGGGATTCGCCCCCTGTCAGAGACCTCTTCTGGGAGGGTCTAAGTTCTGCGGTTAAGGATGAAATTGCAAGGGGGGAGAGGCCCCGAAGCACGCAGGAGGTGGTCCAAAGGGCGCTGACTGTGGGGGTGAGGCTGGAAGAACGTCCATGGTGCAGAGATGAAGGACGTGGAGGGCGCGAAGCAGCGAGAAGTTTCTCTTTCGTTCCGAGGGAAGCAGCGCGTGCGCAATCCACACCTCCGCCAGGAGGGGGAGGGGAACCGATGGAGGTTGGAGGTGCAAGGGCTCAGTCAGCAGCCAGAGCCCTAGCACCGGCAGCAGTGAAAGCGAAGCCTCCTAGAGGGAACAGGAAGTGTTACATCTGCGAGGATCCAGGCCATTTGGCGAAGGAGTGTCCCCGGAGGCTCCACAAGCACACTGCAGCCTCAGCAATGGTGACTGCAGCAACGCAGCAAGGAGAACCACAGCAGGGAAACGACGATGTCTGGCTGGAGACGGAGGCACTGGGGCCCAGCCAGACGCATCTGTGAAGCAGTCCCCAGCGATATTGCAACCCACGGATCCCCTCCCACCCAAACCAGTAGTGCAGCTCACAGCATCTCTCCAGCTACCCGACGGCGTCACTATCGAAGTGCCGCTTTCTGTGGATTCTGGAAGCAACGCAGACTTTATAGCGCAGAGCTTTGTGGAGCAGCACGCTATACAGCTATTGCCTGCCACTCTGCCCCTGCAAGTCGTCACAGTGGATGGCAGAGAGTTGCTAGGGGGGCAGGTGGTGAAGCAGACGCCACCGATGGTGATGCGCCTTGGCAACCACAGGGAAGTCATCAGTTTTAATGTCACCCAACTGTCGGACACGCCCATTGTGTTGGGCATGAGTTGGCTGGACAGGCACAGTCCGACACTGGCTTGGTACCAGAGACAACTGATCTTCGGCTCCTCTTATTGCGCAGAACACTGCATCCTGCCCCGACGGGAGGGAGAGGAGGAGGAATCACAACTGCAGTTGGGAACGTTGCAAGCGGTCCCCCACAAATACGCGAGCTTTTTGGAGGTCTTCTGCGAGAAGGAGGCGGACAAGCTACCCCCTCACCGGCCATATGACTGCAAGATTGACCTCCTACCGGGGGCGACGCTGCCGAAGGGGCGGCTATACTCCATGTCTGAAGATGAAATGCAGGAACTCAAACAGTTCATCGAGCATAATCTGGAGCGTGGCTTCATCAGAGAGTCCAAGGCAGTGGGGGGCAGTCCCGTTTTCTTCGTGAAAAAGAAAGACACGCCCCAAAAAAGACTCGTTGTGGACTACCGCCTTTTGAACCAGATGACCAAACCGTCTGATTACCCCATGCCCAGGATTGACGACCTCCTCGCGACGGTGCGCAAGGGACGCGTGTTCACCAAGTTGGACCTGCGAGGGGCGTACAATCTCATCCGCATGCGGGAGGGCGATGAGTGGAAGACGGCCATGTTCACACCGCTGGGCACCTACGAATACAGAGTTATGCCCTTTGGATTACAAAATGGCTCTCACTGTTTTCAAGCTTTTATGCATCACGTGTTGGAGGGACTCCTCTACAAGACATGCGTCTGCTTCCTGGATGACATCCTGATTTTCTCTGACTCGCAGCAAGCTCACGACCGAGACGTGAGGGAGGTGCTCAGCAGGTTGCAACAACATAGACTGTACGCCAAGCTGGAGAAGTGCCAGTTCGACACGACGGAGGTGGATTTCCTGGGATACAAGTTGTCGGACAAGGGGATAGCCATGGACAGCACCAAGGTTCGTGCGGTATTGGATTGGAAGAGCCCGCGCAACCGGAAGGAGGTCCAGCGGTTTGTCGGCTTCGCCAACTTCTATCGCAAGTTTATCAAGGGGTTCGCGATGCAGACGGCAGCAATTACGGACACGCTCAGCTCCAAAAAAAAGAAATTCATCTGGACGGAGCAGGCGGAACAGTCCTTTCAAGCGCTCAAGCATCTCTTCGCATCGGAGAAGCAACTGCTGCATATCGACCCCAGTAAACCGTTGAGGGTAGAGACAGACGCGTCAGACAGAGCCGTGGGAGCTGTCCTGCTGCAGCGAGACCCGCAGGGGGTGTGGCGGCCGGGAGCGTTCTACTCCAGAAAGCTCAGCAAGTCGGAGCAGAACTACACCATCTGGGACAGGGAGTTGCTGGCCATTCATGCAGCTTTCAAGGCGTGGAGGCACTTCCTAATCGGCGCCAAGCACACGGTGCAGGTCTGCACGGACCACAAGAATCTGGAGCACTGGCGCACGGCTCAGTTCCTGAACCAGAGGCAGATACGTTGGGCGGAGTTCTTTGCTGACTTCAATTTCCGAATAGAGTACGTCCCAGGCGACACCAACATCATGGCGGATGCACTGTCCCGAAAACCGCAATACCTAGAAGAGGTGACGCCAGCGGCGGCCATGCACATCTTCGCACCGACGGCGTGGGCGTGTGCCTCAGCTACAGTAGACCTGGATGCGGTGCGACGTGCATTGCGGGACGACTCATTCGCGCAAGACAAGATGGCGGAACTGCTCAGAGGCACGGCTACCACGGACGAGTTCCAGGTGCGGGACGGCTTGCTCCTACGCAAAGGGGCTGTCTATGTACCAGGAGACGACCTTCGCGCCAAGGTACTGCAACAGTTGCACGACGCACCCACGGCCGGTCACTTTGGCACAGAGAAAACGATGGAATTAGTCGCGAGAGACTTCTGGTGGCCCAGGCTGAGAGGAGAGGTCGCGGACTACGTCGCGAGGTGCGACACCTGCCAGAGGGCCAAGCCGGTACACAGACCACCGGCGGGACTGTTAGAACCGCTGCAAACACCGTTTGAACCGTGGGAGAGGGTGGCCCTGGACTTTGTGACGGATTTACCCAGCTCGAGAGGCAAGACAGCTGTGCTAGTGGTGGTGGACTTGTTCACCAAGATGGCACATTTCATTCCGTGTGCGAAGGTGGCCACGGCGGAACAAACCGCCAAACTGTTCATAGATCACGTGTTCAAAGTGCATGGCCTGCCACGGTCTATCCTGTCCGACCGCGGACGCCAGTTCATCTCGTCTTTCTGGCAGAAGCTGATGGGTTTTCTAAATGTCAAGGTCAATCTGGCATCAGCAAGACACCCGCAGACCAACGGGCAAGCAGAGAGGGTCAATGCCATCATGCAGCAGTACCTGAGATGCTATGCCAATCAACAGCCTGCGACGTGGGTGGATTACCTGCCGCTAGCCGAGTTCGCTTACAACAACACGAAGCACGTGTCCACAGGAGTGACGCCGTTCTTTGCCAACAATGGGAGGAATCCCAGAACCTTCCCGGGACTGGAGAGAGTGGGGGAAGGAGAACCACAGACGGCGGACGCGTTCGCGTCAGAGCTGCAGGCGGTCCACGATCAACTCAGACGGCAGCTGGAGCTAGCTAAGCACGCCTACAAGGTGCAAGCTGACAAGCACAGGCGGGTTGGCGAAGTGATCCAAGTGGGAGACTGGGTCTGGTTGGCAGCCCACGCAGTGCCGACCAGGTCACTTGCCAAGAAGAAGTTGGGGCACAAGCAGATCGGTCCGTACCAAGTCGAAGCGCAGATCAACCCGGTAGCCTTCCGACTGGCGCTGCCGGAGGGTTCCAGAATGCATCCGGTGTTCCACAGGTCGGTGCTCACTCCCTACAAGGCACCTCACAGGTTCCAGGAGCCAGGGACGGCGCCAAGTCCGCTCCGGGAACGGACGGAGACGCGGGAGGTGAAGCACCAGGACCACATCAACGAGGTCACGGAGATTTTGGACTCCAGATGGGGGGAAGAGGGAGTCGAATACCTCTTAGCCAGAGAGGGCACCCGGGCCAGCGCCAATACCTGGGTACCAGACTACGCTTTGGAGGAACCCCTGCTCAAGGACGAGTTTCATGCCCTCTTCCCACACAAACCCATGCCAGCGAGCTTCTTCGACGACTGGTTGTTCACACCCACACTTTCTTCCAGCACGTTCCATGGATTCGA
>NC_138757.1:39587648-39597648 GCF_965113315.1 Podarcis vaucheri
GCTTGGTACCAGAGACAACTGATCTTCGGCTCCTCTTATTGCGCAGAACACTGCATCCTGCCCCGTCGGGAGGGAGAGGAGGAGGAATCACAACTGCAGTTGGGAACGTTGCAAGCGGTCCCCCACAAATACGCGAGCTTTTTGGAGGTCTTCTGCGAGAAGGAGGCGGACAAGCTACCCCCTCACCGGCCATATGACTGCAAGATTGACCTCCTACCGGGGGCGACGCTGCCGAAGGGGCGGCTATACTCCATGTCTGAAGATGAAATGCAGGAACTCAAACAGTTCATCGAGCATAATCTGGAGCGTGGCTTCATCAGAGAGTCCAAGGCAGTGGGGGGCAGTCCCGTTTTCTTCGTGAAAAAGAAAGACACGCCCCAAAAAAGACTCGTTGTGGACTACCGCCTTTTGAACCAGATGACCAAACCGTCTGATTACCCCATGCCCAGGATTGACGACCTCCTCGCGACGGTGCGCAAGGGACGCGTGTTCACCAAGTTGGACCTGCGAGGGGCGTACAATCTCATCCGCATGCGGGAGGGCGATGAGTGGAAGACGGCCATGTTCACACCGCTGGGCACCTACGAATACAGAGTTATGCCCTTTGGATTACAAAATGGCTCTCACTGTTTTCAAGCTTTTATGCATCACGTGTTGGAGGGACTCCTCTACAAGACATGCGTCTGCTTCCTGGATGACATCCTGATTTTCTCTGACTCGCAGCAAGCTCACGACCGAGACGTGAGGGAGGTGCTCAGCAGGTTGCAACAACATAGACTGTACGCCAAGCTGGAGAAGTGCCAGTTCGACACGACGGAGGTGGATTTCCTGGGATACAAGTTGTCGGACAAGGGGATAGCCATGGACAGCACCAAGGTTCGTGCGGTATTGGATTGGAAGAGCCCGCGCAACCGGAAGGAGGTCCAGCGGTTTGTCGGCTTCGCCAACTTCTATCGCAAGTTTATCAAGGGGTTCGCGATGCAGACGGCAGCAATTACGGACACGCTCAGCTCCAAAAAAAAGAAATTCATCTGGACGGAGCAGGCGGAACAGTCCTTTCAAGCGCTCAAGCATCTCTTCGCATCGGAGAAGCAACTGCTGCATATCGACCCCAGTAAACCGTTGAGGGTAGAGACAGACGCGTCAGACAGAGCCGTGGGAGCTGTCCTGCTGCAGCGAGACCCGCAGGGGGTGTGGCGGCCGGGAGCGTTCTACTCCAGAAAGCTCAGCAAGTCGGAGCAGAACTACACCATCTGGGACAGGGAGTTGCTGGCCATTCATGCAGCTTTCAAGGCGTGGAGGCACTTCCTAATCGGCGCCAAGCACACGGTGCAGGTCTGCACGGACCACAAGAATCTGGAGCACTGGCGCACGGCTCAGTTCCTGAACCAGAGGCAGATACGTTGGGCGGAGTTCTTTGCTGACTTCAATTTCCGAATAGAGTACGTCCCAGGAGACACCAACATCATGGCGGATGCACTGTCCCGAAAACCGCAATACCTAGAAGAGGTGACGCCAGCGGCGGCCATGCACATCTTCGCACCGACGGCGTGGGCGTGTGCCTCAGCTACAGTAGACCTGGATGCGGTGCGACGTGCATTGCGGGACGACTCATTCGCGCAAGACAAGATGGCGGAACTGCTCAGAGGCACGGCTACCACGGACGAGTTCCAGGTGCGGGACGGCTTGCTCCTACGCAAAGGAGCTGTCTATGTACCAGGAGACGACCTTCGCGCCAAGGTACTGCAACAGTTGCACGACGCACCCACGGCCGGTCACTTTGGCACAGAGAAAACGATGGAATTAGTCGCGAGAGACTTCTGGTGGCCCAGGCTGAGAGGGGAGGTCGCGGACTACGTCGCGAGGTGCGACACCTGCCAGAGGGCCAAGCCGGTACACAGACCACCGGCGGGACTGTTAGAACCGCTGCAAACGCCGTTTGAACCGTGGGAGAGGGTGGCCCTGGACTTTGTGACGGATTTACCCAGCTCGAGAGGCAAGACAGCTGTGCTGGTGGTGGTGGACTTGTTCACCAAGATGGCACATTTCATTCCGTGTGCGAAGGTGGCCACGGCGGAACAAACCGCCAAACTGTTCATAGATCACGTGTTCAAAGTGCATGGCCTGCCACGGTCTATCCTGTCCGACCGCGGACGCCAGTTCATCTCGTCTTTCTGGCAGAAGCTGATGGGTTTTCTAAATGTCAAGGTCAATCTGGCATCAGCAAGACACCCGCAGACCAACGGGCAAGCAGAGAGGGTCAATGCCATCATGCAGCAGTACCTGAGATGCTATGCCAATCAACAGCCTGCGACGTGGGTGGATTACCTGCCGCTAGCCGAGTTCGCTTACAACAACACGAAGCACGTGTCCACAGGAGTGACGCCGTTCTTTGCCAACAATGGGAGGCATCCCAGAACCTTCCCGGGACTGGAGAGAGTGGGGGAAGGAGAACCACAGACGGCGGACGCGTTCGCGTCAGAGCTGCAGGCGGTCCACGATCAACTCAGACGGCAGCTGGAGCTAGCTAAGCACGCCTACAAGGTGCAAGCTGACAAGCACAGGCGGGTTGGCGAAGTGATCCAAGTGGGAGACTGGGTCTGGTTGGCAGCCCACGCAGTGCCGACCAGGTCACTTGCCAAGAAGAAGTTGGGGCACAAGCAGATCGGTCCGTACCAAGTCGAAGCGCAGATCAACCCGGTAGCCTTCCGACTGGCGCTGCCGGAGGGTTCCAGAATGCATCCGGTGTTCCACAGGTCGGTGCTCACTCCCTACAAGGCACCTCACAGGTTCCAGGAGCCAGGGACGGCGCCAAGTCCGCTCCGGGAACGGACGGAGACGCGGGGGGTGAAGCACCAGGACCACATCAACGAGGTCACGGAGATTTTGGACTCCAGATGGGGGGAAGGGGGAGTCGAATACCTCTTAGCCAGAGAGGGCACCCGGGCCAGCGCCAATAGCTGGGTACCAGACTACGCTTTGGAGGAACCCCTGCTCAAGGACGAGTTTCATGCCCTCTTCCCACACAAACCCATGCCAGCGAGCTTCTTCGACGACTGGTTGTTCACACCCACACTTTCTTCCAGCACGTTCCATGGATTCGACTCAGAAGGGGAACCCGCGCGGAGCACCCGTTCTCCAGAAGGTTCACCGGCAGGTTCGGCATCAGGCAACTCGTATTGGTGGGACGATCGACCAGAGGAGCAATGGCGCAGGAAGTGGCTGGAGATGCCAGGTCGAGCGACCGACGCAGAGACTGACATGGACGTGTTCGGGGAGGACCTCGGGTTCGAGCACGGCGGTACAGAGATGGAAGAGCAACAAGTCAACGTCGACGACCGCGAGGGGGAAGACTCGGAGGTCTTCAGTTGGCGGCCACCCACGGGGAGCGACCTGTATCCAGCATTCCCTCCCATGATGATGGAGCACCCAGCACCCACACCTGACAGCGGGGAGGGGGGAAGGGGGGGCTTCGAGGGGGGGATGGATGTCAGGGGTTCAGAAGCAGAGACGCAGAGAAGGGTGGAAACAGAGAGCGAGGGGGAGGAAGCCGAAGGGAGAATGAGTGATGATGACGACCCGAGATCTCCAAGCCTAAGCAGTGAGTCAGAGGACTCCCAAAAGGGAGCCCCAGTGAGCAGAGCAAGGGGGGGATCCGGGGGGACACCCCAGGAGGAAGGGAACAGAGGAGATTCAGAGAGCAGCAGCTGGAAGTCGGGACCCACGCTCAAGACTGAGAGCAGCAGGGAGGAAGGCAGCCAGGCATCGGGTTCCGGAGGCCGTCAGCAGGAGGGAGGGCACGAGTCAGGGGTGGTCACGCCCTCCTCAGAGAGCGAGGCAACGGTCAAGAGGAAAGTAGAGAGTTGGGCGCGCGCGCCAAGTTCAAATGCAGCGGAAGCTGGAGCAGTAAGCAGCCCGGAGAGTGAGCCAGGTCCCAAAGCCCGCCGAAAGGAAGCGGAAGGATCAGGGGGGTCAGCGTCAGAGGAGAGTAGAAGGGAGGAGTCCCAGGGGGGCAGAAGGACCCAGAGACGTAGGGAGAGGCGAAGGAGGTGGAGCAAGGCTAGGGTATTAAGCTGGTGTGCAAGAGGCGGGGACTCAGATGGGTCTTCGCCGACCTAGGGCAGAAGGTGTAGAGCTGCACGCTGCAGTTCGGAAATGAAACCTGTAACTCAATAAAGACTCTTTTAAAGTGGACGCTGTGTGGCGTGGTCCTATGTGAGCTGGGACCTGGTAGCAGCTCTGACAGTTACGGTTAGGGTTACGGTTACGGTTAGGGTTAGGATTAGGATTGGGGCGAGGGTTAGGGTTAGGGTAAGGGTTAGGGTTGGGGTTAGGGTTAGGGTGAGGATTAGGGTTAGGGTTAGGGTTAGGATTAGAGTTAGCGATGGGTTAGGGTTAGGGTTAGGGTTAGGGTTAGGATTAGGGTTAGCGATGGGTTAGGGTTAGCGTTAGCATTAGGGTTTGGGTTTGGGTTAGGGTTAGGGTTAGGGTTAGGGTTAGGGTTAGGGTTGCGGTTAGGGTTAGGGTTAGCGTTTTGGTTAGGGTTATGGTTAGGGTTAGGGTTGGGTTAGGGTTAGGGTTAGGGTTAGGGTTAGGGTTAGGGCTAGGGTTAGGGTTAGGGTTAGGGTTTGGGCTAGGGTTACGGTTACGGTTATGGTTATGGTTACGGTTACGGTTAGTGTTAGGGTTAGGGTTAGGGTTAGCGTTTCGGTTAGGGTTAGGGTTAGGGTTAGGGTTACGGTTAGGGTTAGGGTTAGGGTTAGGGTGAGGGTTACGGTTAAGATTAGGGTTAGGGTTAGGGTTAGGGTTAGGGTTAGGGTGAGAGTTAGGGTTAGGGTCAGGGTTTGGGTTAGGGTTAGTGTTACGGTTAGGGTTAGTGTTAAGGTTAGAGTTGGGGTTAGGGTTAGGGTTAGTGTTATGATTGGCGTTAGGGTTAGGTTTAGGGTTAGAATTAGCGTTTCTGTTAGGCTTAGGCTTAGGTTTGGATTAGGGTTAGGGTTAGGGTTAGGGTTAGGGTTAGGGTTGGGGTTGGGGTTAGAGTTAAGTTTAGGGTTATGGTTAGGGTTAGGGTTAGGGTTAGGATTGGGGCGAGGGTTAGGGTTAGGGGTAGGGTTAGGGTTAGGGTTAGGGTTAGGGTTAGGGTTAGGGTTAGGGTTAGGGTTAGGGTTAGGGCTAGGGTTAGGGTTAGGGTTAGGGTTAGGGCTAGGGTTACGGTTACGGTTACGGTTAGGGTTAGGTTTAGCGTTTCTGTTAGGGTTAGGGTTAGGGTTAGGGTTAGGGTTAGGGTTCGGGTTAGCGTTAGGGTTTGGGTTTGGGTTAATGTTAGGGTTAGGGTTAGGGTTGGGGTAAGAGTTAGGTTTAGGGTTATGGTTAGTATTAGGGTTAGGGTTAGGGTTAGGATTAGGATTGGGGCGAGGGTTAGGGTTAGGGTAAGGGTTAGGGTTGGGGTTACGGTTAGGGTGAGGATTAGGGTTAGGGTTAGGGTTAGTGTCAGAGCTGCCACCCAGTCCCAGCTCACATAGGACTAAGTCCGCCAGCGTTCACTTTATAAGAGTCTTTATTAAGTTACAGGTTTCATTTCCGAACTGCAGCGTGCAGCTCTACACCTTCTGCCCTAGGTCGGCGAAGACCCGTCTGAGTCCCCGCCTCTTGCACACCAGCTTAATACCCTAGCCTTGCTCCACCTCCTTCGCCTCTCCCTACGTCTCTGGGTCCTTCTGCCCCCCTGGGCCTCCTCCCTTCTACTCTCCTCTGACGCTGACCCCCCTGATCCTTCTGCCTCCTTGCGGCGGGCTTTAGGACCTGGCTCACTCTCCGGGCTGCTTACTGCTCCAGCTTCCGCTGCATTTGAACTTGGCGCGCGCGCCCAACTCTCTACTTTCCTTTTAACCGTTGCCTCGCTCTCTGAGGAGGGCGTGACCACCCCTGACTCGTGCCCTCCCTCCTGCTGACAGCCTCCGGAACCCGATGCCTGGCTACCTTCCTCCCTGCTGCTCTCAGTCTTGAGCGTGGGTCCCGACTTCCAGCTGCTGCCGCCCTCAGTTATGAGCGTGGGTCCCGACTTCCAGCTGCTACTCTCTGAATCCCCTCTGTTCCCTTCCTCCTGGGGTGTCCCCCCGGATCCCCCCCTTGCTCTGCTCACTGGGGCTCCCTTTTGGGAGTCCTCTGACTCACTGCTTAGGCTTGGAGATCTCGGGTCGTCATCATCACTCATTTTCCCTTCGGATTCCTCCCCCTCGCTCTCTGCTTCCTCCCTTCTCTGCGTCTCTGCTCCTGAACCCCTGACATCCATCCCCCCCTCGAAGCCCCCCCTTCCCCCCTCCCCGCTTTCAGGTGTGGGTGCTGGGTGCTCCATCATCACGGGAGGGAATGCCGGATACAGTTCGCTCCCCGTGGTTGGCCGCCAACTGAAGACCTCCGAGTCTTCCTCCTCGCGGTCGCCGACGTTGACCTGTTCCGCTTCCATCTCTGTACCGCCGTGCTCGAACCCAAGGTCCTCCCCGAACACGTCCATGTCAGTCTCTGCGTCGGTCGCTCGACCTGGCATCTCCAGCCACTTCCGGCGCCATTGCTCCTCCGGTCGATCGTCCCACCAATACGAGGTGTCTGACGCCGAACCCGCCGGCGATCCTTCTGGGGAACGGGTGCTCAGTGCGGGTTCCCCGTCCGAGTCGAATCCATGGAACGTGCTGGAAGAAAGTGTGGGCGTGAACAGCCAGTCGTCGAAGAAGCTCGCTGGCATGGGTCTGTGTGGGAAAAGGGCATGAAACTCGTCCTTGAGCAGGGGTTCCTCCAAAGCGTAGTCTGGCACCCAGCTATTGGCGCTGGCCCGGGTGCCCTCTCTGGCTAGGAGGTATTCGACTCCCTCTTCCCCCCATCTGGAGTCCAAAATCTCCGTGACCTCGTTGATGGGGTCTTGCTGCGTCACCCCTCGCGTCTCCGTCCGCTCCCGGAACGGACTCGGTGCCGTCCCTGGCTCCTGGAATCTGTGAGGTGCCTTGTAGGGAGTGAGCACCGACCTGTGGAACACCGGATGCATTCTGGAACCCTCCGGCAGCGCCAGTCGGAAGGCTACCGGGTTGATCTGTGCTTCGACTTGGTACGGACCAATTTGCTTGTGCCCCAACTTCTTCTTGGCTAGTGACCTGGTCGGCACTGCGTGGGCTGCCAACCAGACCCAGTCTCCCACTTGGATCTCTTCGCCAACCCGCCTGTGCTTGTCAGCTTGCACCTTGTAGGCGTGCTTAGCTAGCTCCAGCTGCCGTCTGAGTTGATCGTGTACCGCCTGCAACTCTGACGCGAACGCGTCCGCCGTCTGTGGTTCTCCGCCCCCCACTCTCTCCCGTCCCGGGAAGGTTCTGGGATTCCTCCCATTGTTGGCGAAGAACGGCGTCACCCCTGTGGACACGTGCTTCGTGTTGTTGTAAGCGAACTCGGCGAGCGGCAGGTAATCCACCCAGGTCGCAGGTTGTTGATTGGCATAGCATCTCAGGTACTGCTGCATGATGGCATTGACCCTCTCTGCTTGCCCGTTGGTCTGCGGGTGTCTTGCTGATGCCAGATCGACCTTGACATTTAGAAAACTCATCAGCTTCTGCCAGAAATTCGAGACGAACTGGCGCCCGCGGTCGGACAGGATAGACCGCGGCAGACCATGCACTTTGAACACGTGATCTATGAACAGTTTGGCGGTTTGTTCCGCCGTGGCCACCTTCGCACACGGAACGAAATGTGCCATCTTGGTGAACAAGTCCACCACCACTAGTACAGCTGTCTTGCCTCTCGAGCTGGGTAGATCCGTAACAAAGTCCAGGGCCACTCTCTCCCACGGTTCAAACGGCGTTTGCAGCGGTTCCAGCATTCCCGCCGGTGGTTTGTGCACCGGTTTGGCCCTCTGGCAGGTGTCGCACCTCGCAACGTAGTCCGCGACTTCCCCTCTCAGTCTGGGCCACCAAAAGTCCCTTGCGACTAATTCCACCGTTTTTTCCGTGCCAAAGTGCCCGGCCGTGGGTGCGTCGTGCAGCTGCTGCAGTACCCTGGCGCGAAGTTCGTCTCCCGGCACGTAGATGGCCCCTTTACGTAAGAGCAAGCCGTCTCGTATCTGGAACTCGTCGCCCTTCGCCGTGCCCTTGTGCACCTCTGCCATCTTCGCCTGCGCGAAGGAGTCGTCCTGCAACGCCCGCCGCACCGCATCCAGGTCTACTGTGGCTGAAGCGCACGCCCACGCTGTTGGCGCGAAGATGTGCATGGCTGCCGCTGGCGTCGCCTCTTCGAGGTATTGCGGTTTGCGGGACAGTGCATCCGCCATGACGTTGGTGTCGCCTGGGACGTACTCTATTCGGAAATTGAAGTCAGCAAAGAACTCCGCCCAACGTATCTGCCTCTGGTTCAGGAACTGAGCCGTGCGCCAGTGCTCCAGATTCTTGTGATCCGTGCAGACCTGCACCGTGTGCTTGGCGCCGATCAGGAAGTGCCTCCACGCCTTGAAAGCTGCATGAATGGCCAGCAACTCCCTGTCCCAGATGGTGTAGTTCTGCTCCGACTTGCTGAGCTTTCTGGAGTAGAACGCTCCCGGCCTCCAGACCCCCTGTGGGTCCCTTTGAAGCAGGACAGCTCCCACTGCTCTATCGGACGCGTCTGTCTCTACCCGCATCGGTCTGCTGGGGTCGATATGCAGCAGTTGCTCTTCCGACGCGAAGAGACGCTTGAGTGCCTGAAAGGACTGCTCCGCCTGCTCCGTCCAGATGAATTTCTTTTTCTTGGAGCTTAGCGTGTCCGTAATGGCCGCCGTCTGCATCGCGAACCCCTTGATAAACTTGCGATAGAAGTTGGCGAAGCCGACAAACCGCTGGACCTCCTTCCGATTGCGCGGGCTCTTCCAATCCAACACCGCACGAACCTTGGCGCTGTCCATGGCTAGCCCCTTGTCCGACAACTTGTAACCCAAGAAATCCACCTCCGTCGTGTCGAACTGGCACTTCTCCAGTTTGGCGTACAGTCTATGCTGCTGCAGCCTCTTCAGCACCTCCCGAACATCTTGGTCATGGGCTTGCTGCGAGTCGGAGAATATCAGGATGTCATCCAGAAAGCAGACGCACTTCTTGTAAAGGAGTCCCGCCAACACATGATGCATGAAAGCTTGGAAACAGTGAGAACCGTTTTGCAATCCAAACGGCATCACTCTGTATTCGTAGGTGCCCAGAGGCGTGAACATGGCTGTCTTCCACTCATCGCCCTCCCTCATGCGGATGAGATTGTACGCACCTCGCAGGTCCAACTTGGTGAACACGCGTCCCTTGCGCACCGTCGCTAGTAGGTCGTCAATCCTGGGCATGGGGAAATCAGAAGGCTTGGTCATCTTGTTTAAGAGGCGAAAATCCACCACCAGTCTTTTTTGGGGCGTGTCCTTCTTCTTCACGAAGAAAACAGGACTGCCCCCTACTGCCCTGGACTCCCGGATGAAACCGCGCTGCAAATTGTGATCTATGAACTGTTTGAGTTCCTGTAATTCGTCCTCAGACATGGAATACAGCTTCCCTTTCGGCAGCGTCGCCCCTGGTAGGAGGTCAATCTTGCAGTCATATTGCCTGTGCGGTGGTAGCTTGTCAGCCTCTTTCTCGCAGAAGACCTCCAGAAAGTCTGCGTATTTGTGGGGGACTGCTTGCAACGTTCCCAACTGCAGTTGTGATTCCTCCTCCTCTCCCTCCTGTCTGGGCAGGATGCAGTGTTCTGCGCAATAAGAGGAGCCGAAGATCAGCTGTCTCTGGTACCAAGCCAGTGTCGGACTGTGCCTGTCCAGCCAACTCATGCCCAACACAATGGGCGTGTCCGACAGTTGGGTGACATTAAAACTGATGACTTCCCCGTGGTTGCCAAGGCGCATCACCATCGGTGGCGTTTGCTTCACCACCTGCCCCCCTAGCAACTCTCTGCCATCCACTGTGACGACTTGCAGGGGCAGAGTGGCAGGCAGTAGCTGTATAGCGTGCTGCTCCACAAA
>NC_138757.1:39655148-39667648 GCF_965113315.1 Podarcis vaucheri
TCTGAGTCCCCTCTGGCTCTTTCTTCCTGGGGTGTCCCCCTAGTCTCCCCCCTTGCCCTTGCCACTGGTGCTCCTCTTTGTGAATCTTCTGATTCACTGGACAGACTCGGAGATCTCGGGTCGTCGTCGTCACTCATCCTTTCTTCTGCCTCCTCCCCCTCGCTCTCTGTTTCCTCCCTTGCCCTCGCCTCTGCTCCTGAACCCCTGACATCCATCCCCCCCTCAAAGCCCCCCCTTCCCCCCTCCCCTCCCTCCGGTGCGGGAACTGGGTGCTGCAGTGTCAAAGGGACGAATGTCGGGTACAGTTCGCTTCCCGTGGCCGGCCTCCATCCGCAGACTCCCGGTTCTTCCTCCCTGCTCTCGTCAACGACGGTCACCTCTGCTTCCATCTCCGTGCCGCCGTGCTCGAGACCCTGGTTGTCCCCGAAAAAGTCCATGTCGGTCTCTCCCTCGCTTCCTTCTGTAGGCGTAGCTCGTCCTGGACCCTCCAGCCACTTCCTGCGCCACTGCTCCTCTGGTCGATCATCCCACCAATACGAGGGTTCTGAGGCAGATCCCGAGGGTGACCCCTCCGGGGAACGGGCGTCTCGTGTCGGTTCCTCATCCGAGTCGAACCCCCGGAACGTGCTGGCTGAAAGCGTGGGCGTGAAAAGCCAGTCGTCGAAAAAGTCCGCCGGCATTGGCCTATGGGGAAAGAGGGCATGAAACTCTTCCTTGAGCAGAGGTTCATCTAGAGCGTAGCCCGGCACCCAGCTGTTGGCATTGGCCGGGGTGCCCTCCTTAGCGAGAAGGTATTCTACCCCCTCTTCCCCCCATCTGGAGTCCAAAATCTCCGTGACTTCGTTGAGGCGCACCTCCTGTGCCACTCCCCGTTGCCTGGTTCCCTCTCGGAGCGGACTCGGCGCCGTGCCGGGTTCCTGAAACCTGTGCGGTGCCTTGTAGGGAGTGAGCACCGATCTGTGGAACACCGGATGCATTCTGGAACCCTCCGGAAGCGCCAGCCTGAAAGCCACCGGGTTGACCTGCTCTTCGACTTGGTAGGGCCCCAGTTGCTTATGCCCTAGTTTCTTCTTGGCCAACGACCTGGCCGGCACTGCGTGGGCTGCTAACCAGACCCAGTCTCCCACCTGGATCTCTTCGCCAACCCTTCTGTGTTTGTCTGCCTGCACCTTGTATGCGTGTTTGGCCAGCTCCAGGTGCCGCCGCAGCTGATCGTGAACCTCTTGCAACTCCGACGCGAACGCATCTGCTGTCTGCGGCTCCCCCTCCACCAGTCTTTCCAGTCCCGGGAAGGTTCTGGGGTGCCTCCCGTTGTTGGCGAAGAACGGCGTGACCCCCGTGGACACGTGCTTCGTGTTGTTGTAGGCGAACTCGGCGAGCGGCAGGTAATCCACCCACGTCGCAGGCTGTTGATTCGCATAGCATCTCAGGTACTGCTGCATGATGGCATTGACCCGCTCCGCTTGCCCGTTGGTCTGCGGGTGTCTCGCCGACGCCAGGTTGATCTTGACGTTTAGGAAGCCCATCAGCTTCTGCCAGAAGTTCGAGATGAACTGCCGCCCGCGGTCGGACAGAATAGACCGTGGCAGACCGTGAACCTTGAACACGTGGTCTATGAACAGTTTGGCGGTTTGTTCCGCCGTGGCCACCTTCGCACACGGGATGAAATGCGCCATCTTGGAGAACAAGTCCACCACCACCAGCACGGCCGTCTTGCCCCTCGAGCTGGGCAGATCCGTGACGAAGTCCAGGGCGACTCTCTCCCATGGCTCGACCGGAGTTTGCAGCGGTTCCAACAGTCCGGCCGGCGGTCTGTGCACTGGTTTGGCCCTCTGGCAGGTGTCGCACCTCGCCACGTAGTCCGCGACCTCCCCTCTCATTCCGGGCCACCAGAAATCCCTGGCGACTAATTCCACCGTCTTCTCCTTGCCAAAGTGCCCGGCAGTGGGCGCGTCGTGCAGCTGATGCAGTACCTTGGCGCGAAGTTCGTCTCCCGGCACGTAGATGGCCCCTTTGCGGATGAGCAATCCATCTCTCAGCTGGAACCCGTTGGTCGCTGCCGTGCCCCTTCGCATCTCAGCCATCTTTGCTTGCGCGAAAGAGTCATTCTGCAACGCTTGTCGCACCGCCTCCAGGTCCACTGTCGCCGCAGCGCACGCCCACACTGTTGGCGCGAAGATGTGCATGGCGGCCGCTGGCGTGGCGTCCTCCAGATACTGTGGCTTACGGGAGAGCGCGTCCGCCATGATGTTGGTGTCCCCCGGGACATACTCTATTCGGAAGTCGAAATTCGCAAATGTCAGGGGTTCAGAAGCAGAGACGCAGAGAAGGGTGGAAACAGAGAGCGAGGGGGAGGAAGCCGAAGGGAGAATGAGTGATGATGACGACCCGAGATCTCCAAGCCTAAGCAGTGAGTCAGAGGACTCCCAAAAGGGAGCCCCAGTGAGCAGAGCAAGGGGGGGATCCGGGGGGACACCCCAGGAGGAAGGGAACAGAGGAGATTCAGAGAGCAGCAGCTGGAAGTCGGGACCCACGCTCAAGACTGAGAGCAGCAGGGAGGAAGGCAGCCAGGCATCGGGTTCCGGAGGCCGTCAGCAGGAGGGAGGGCACGAGTCAGGGGTGGTCACGCCCTCCTCAGAGAGCGAGGCAACGGTCAAGAGGAAAGTAGAGAGTTGGGCGCGCGCGCCAAGTTCAAATGCAGCGGAAGCTGGAGCAGTAAGCAGCCCGGAGAGTGAGCCAGGTCCCAAAGCCCGCCGAAAGGAAGCGGAAGGATCAGGGGGGTCAGCGTCAGAGGAGAGTAGAAGGGAGGAGTCCCAGGGGGGCAGAAGGACCCAGAGACGTAGGGAGAGGCGAAGGAGGTGGAGCAAGGCTAGGGTATTAAGCTGGTGTGCAAGAGGCGGGGACTCAGATGGGTCTTCGCCGACCTAGGGCAGAAGGTGTAGAGCTGCACGCTGCAGTTCGGAAATGAAACCTGTAACTCAATAAAGACTCTTTTAAAGTGGACGCTGTGTGGCGTGGTCCTATGTGAGCTGGGACCTGGTAGCAGCTCTGACAGTAAGACCCATCCCATCAAAGCTTCAGAAACCTGAAACCTCGCAGCGGGAGCAGAAGCCGCTAGGGGAGGAAGAGGGGTGTCTGTAAGCAAGCTCACAAAGGTTAGCAAGATGACGGAAGAACAGAGGATCTCCGCGCTGCAAGAGGCAGTGACCCAGTTGTCCTCAGAGGTATTGGCTTCCAGGAAACGGGAGGAGGAGACTACAGCCGCCTACAGAGACCTACACGCCAGGTTTGAAATGCTTGTTAAGCAAGGGCAACCGGGACCCAGACCGGAGGGCGTGGGATTGGCACGGAGAGCAGGAGGGCTTGTGGCTCACTTCGATGGGACTTTGCAACAGTACCCTAATTTTAGAGCAGACGTAATGTGCGCACTGCAACTGCTGGCAAAAGACTTTAGAGATGAGGAAGAGAAGGTGGGGTTCATATTGTCCCATTTGCATGGGGATGCCAAAGCCTGGCTGCGCAATTTGTGGAGGGATAAAGATCCGGCGCTTCAGAATGCAGATGCCTTTATCAAAGCGATGGATGCGTGTTTTTTGTCTACTATTGATGTGGATCTTGCCAGACGGGAGATTCATGGACTAAAACAAGGGAGGGCGAGCGTCCGGCAGTATCACGCCCGATTTTTTGCGCTGGTCAGTGCTTTAGAATGGGATCGGGATTCGCCCCCTGTCAGAGACCTCTTCTGGGAGGGTCTAAGTTCTGCGGTTAAGGATGAAATTGCAAGGGGGGAGAGGCCCCGAAGCACGCAGGAGGTGGTCCAAAGGGCGCTGACTGTGGGGGTGAGGCTGGAAGAACGTCCATGGTGCAGAGATGAAGGACGTGGAGGGCGCGAAGCAGCGAGAAGTTTCTCTTTCGTTCCGAGGGAAGCAGCGCGTGCGCAATCCACACCTCCGCCAGGAGGGGGAGGGGAACCGATGGAGGTTGGAGGTGCAAGGGCTCAGTCAGCAGCCAGAGCCCTAGCACCGGCAGCAGTGAAAGCGAAGCCTCCTAGAGGGAACAGGAAGTGTTACATCTGCGAAGATCCAGGCCATTTGGCGAAGGAGTGTCCCCGGAGGCTCCACAAGCACACTGCAGCCTCAGCAATGGTGACTGCAGCAACGCAGCAAGGAGAACCACAGCAGGGAAACGACGATGTCTGGCTGGAGACGGAGGCACTGGGGCCCAGCCAGACGCATCTGTGAAGCAGTCCCCAGCGATATTGCAACCCACGGACCCCCTCCCACCCAAACCAGTAGTGCAGCTCACAGCGTCTCTCCAGCTACCCGACGGCGTCACTATCGAAGTGCCGCTTTCTGTGGATTCTGGAAGCAACGCAGACTTTATAGCGCAGAGCTTTGTGGAGCAGCACGCTATACAGCTATTGCCTGCCACTCTGCCCCTGCAAGTCGTCACAGTGGATGGCAGAGAGTTGCTAGGGGGGCAGGTGGTGAAGCAGACGCCACCGATGGTGATGCGCCTTGGCAACCACAGGGAAGTCATCAGTTTTAATGTCACCCAACTGTCGGACACGCCCATTGTGTTGGGCATGAGTTGGCTGGACAGGCACAGTCCGACACTGGCTTGGTACCAGAGACAACTGATCTTCGGCTCCTCTTATTGCGCAGAACACTGCATCCTGCCCCGTCGGGAGGGAGAGGAGGAGGAATCACAACTGCAGTTGGGAACGTTGCAAGCGGTCCCCCACAAATACGCGAGCTTTTTGGAGGTCTTCTGCGAGAAGGAGGCGGACAAGCTACCCCCTCACCGGCCATATGACTGCAAGATTGACCTCCTACCGGGGGCGACGCTGCCGAAGGGGCGGCTATACTCCATGTCTGAAGATGAAATGCAGGAACTCAAACAGTTCATCGAGCATAATCTGGAGCGTGGCTTCATCAGAGAGTCCAAGGCAGTGGGGGGCAGTCCCGTTTTCTTCGTGAAAAAGAAAGACACGCCCCAAAAAAGACTCGTTGTGGACTACCGCCTTTTGAACCAGATGACCAAACCGTCTGATTACCCCATGCCCAGGATTGACGACCTCCTCGCGACGGTGCGCAAGGGACGCGTGTTCACCAAGTTGGACCTGCGAGGGGCGTACAATCTCATCCGCATGCGGGAGGGCGATGAGTGGAAGACGGCCATGTTCACACCGCTGGGCACCTACGAATACAGAGTTATGCCCTTTGGATTACAAAATGGCTCTCACTGTTTTCAAGCTTTTATGCATCACGTGTTGGAGGGACTCCTCTACAAGACATGCGTCTGCTTCCTGGATGACATCCTGATTTTCTCTGACTCGCAGCAAGCTCACGACCGAGACGTGAGGGAGGTGCTCAGCAGGTTGCAACAACATAGACTGTACGCCAAGCTGGAGAAGTGCCAGTTCGACACGACGGAGGTGGATTTCCTGGGATACAAGTTGTCGGACAAGGGGATAGCCATGGACAGCACCAAGGTTCGTGCGGTATTGGATTGGAAGAGCCCGCGCAACCGGAAGGAGGTCCAGCGGTTTGTCGGCTTCGCCAACTTCTATCGCAAGTTTATCAAGGGGTTCGCGATGCAGACGGCAGCAATTACGGACACGCTCAGCTCCAAAAAAAAGAAATTCATCTGGACGGAGCAGGCGGAACAGTCCTTTCAAGCGCTCAAGCATCTCTTCGCATCGGAGAAGCAACTGCTGCATATCGACCCCAGTAAACCGTTGAGGGTAGAGACAGACGCGTCAGACAGAGCCGTGGGAGCTGTCCTGCTGCAGCGAGACCCGCAGGGGGTGTGGCGGCCGGGAGCGTTCTACTCCAGAAAGCTCAGCAAGTCGGAGCAGAACTACACCATCTGGGACAGGGAGTTGCTGGCCATTCATGCGGCTTTCAAGGCGTGGAGGCACTTCCTAATCGGCGCCAAGCACACGGTGCAGGTCTGCACGGACCACAAGAATCTGGAGCACTGGCGCACGGCTCAGTTCCTGAACCAGAGGCAGATACGTTGGGCGGAGTTCTTTGCTGACTTCAATTTCCGAATAGAGTACGTCCCAGGCGACACCAACATCATGGCGGATGCACTGTCCCGAAAACCGCAATACCTAGAAGAGGTGACGCCAGCGGCGGCCATGCACATCTTCGCACCGACGGCGTGGGCGTGTGCCTCAGCTACAGTAGACCTGGATGCGGTGCGACGTGCATTGCGGGACGACTCATTCGCGCAAGACAAGATGGCGGAACTGCTCAGAGGCACGGCTACCACGGACGAGTTCCAGGTGCGGGACGGCTTGCTCCTACGCAAAGGGGCGGTCTATGTACCAGGAGACGACCTTCGCGCCAAGGTACTGCAACAGTTGCACGACGCACCCACGGCCGGTCACTTTGGCACAGAGAAAACGATGGAATTAGTCGCGAGAGACTTCTGGTGGCCCAGGCTGAGAGGGGAGGTCGCGGACTACGTCGCGAGGTGCGACACCTGCCAGAGGGCCAAGCCGGTACACAGACCACCGGCGGGACTGTTAGAACCGCTGCAAACGCCGTTTGAACCGTGGGAGAGGGTGGCCCTGGACTTTGTGACGGATTTACCCAGCTCGAGAGGCAAGACAGCTGTGCTGGTGGTGGTGGACTTGTTCACCAAGATGGCACATTTCATTCCGTGTGCGAAGGTGGCCACGGCGGAACAAACCGCCAAACTGTTCATAGATCACGTGTTCAAAGTGCATGGCCGGCCACGGTCTATCCTGTCCGACCGCGGACGCCAGTTCATCTCGTCTTTCTGGCAGAAGCTGATGGGTTTTCTAAATGTCAAGGTCAATCTGGCATCAGCAAGACACCCGCAGACCAACGGGCAAGCAGAGAGGGTCAATGCCATCATGCAGCAGTACCTGAGATGCTATGCCAATCAACAGCCTGCGACGTGGGTGGATTACCTGCCGCTAGCCGAGTTCGCTTACAACAACACGAAGCACGTGTCCACAGGAGTGACGCCGTTCTTTGCCAACAATGGGAGGCATCCCAGAACCTTCCCGGGACTGGAGAGAGTGGGGGAAGGAGAACCACAGACGGCGGACGCGTTCGCGTCAGAGCTGCAGGCGGTCCACGATCAACTCAGACGGCAGCTGGAGCTAGCTAAGCACGCCTACAAGGTGCAAGCTGACAAGCACAGGCGGGTTGGCGAAGTGATCCAAGTGGGAGACTGGGTCTGGTTGGCAGCCCACGCAGTGCCGACCAGGTCACTTGCCAAGAAGAAGTTGGGGCACAAGCAGATCGGTCCGTACCAAGTCGAAGCGCAGATCAACCCGGTAGCCTTCCGACTGGCGCTGCCGGAGGGTTCCAGAATGCATCCGGTGTTCCACAGGTCGGTGCTCACTCCCTACAAGGCACCTCACAGGTTCCAGGAGCCAGGGACGGCGCCAAGTCCGCTCCGGGAACGGACGGAGACGCGGGGGGTGAAGCACCAGGACCACATCAACGAGGTCACGGAGATTTTGGACTCCAGATGGGGGGAAGAGGGAGTCGAATACCTCTTAGCCAGAGAGGGCACCCGGGCCAGCGCCAATAGCTGGGTACCAGACTACGCGTTGGAGGAACCCCTGCTCAAGGACGAGTTTCATGCCCTCTTCCCACACAAACCCATGCCAGCGAGCTTCTTCGACGACTGGTTGTTCACACCCACACTTTCTTCCAGCACGTTCCATGGATTCGACTCAGAAGGGGAACCCGCACGGAGCACCCGTTCCCCAGAAGGTTCACCGGCGGGTTCAGCATCAGGCAACTCGTATTGGTGGGACGATCGACCAGAGGAGCAATGGCGCAGGAAGTGGCTGGAGATGCCAGGTCGAGCGACCGACGCAGAGACTGACATGGACGTGTTCGGGGAGGACCTCGGGTTCGAGCACGGCGGTACAGAGATGGAAGAGCAACAAGTCAACGTCGACGACCGCGAGGGGGAAGACTCGGAGGTCTTCAGTTGGCGGCCACCCACGGGGAGCGACCTGTATCCAGCATTCCCTCCCATGATGATGGAGCACCCAGCACCCACACCTGACAGCGGGGAGGGGGGAAGGGGGGGCTTCGAGGGGGGGATGGATGTCAGGGGTTCAGAAGCAGAGACGCAGAGAAGGGTGGAAACAGAGAGCGAGGGGGAGGAAGCCGAAGGGAGAATGAGTGATGATGACGACCCGAGATCTCCAAGCCTAAGCAGTGAGTCAGAGGACTCCCAAAAGGGAGCCCCAGTGAGCAGAGCAAGGGGGGGATCCGGGGGGACACCCCAGGAGGAAGGGAACAGAGGAGATTCAGAGAGCAGCAGCTGGAAGTCGGGACCCACGCTCAAGACTGAGAGCAGCAGGGAGGAAGGCAGCCAGGCATCGGGTTCCGGAGGCCGTCAGCAGGAGGGAGGGCACGAGTCAGGGGTGGTCACGCCCTCCTCAGAGAGCGAGGCAACGGTCAAGAGGAAAGTAGAGAGTTGGGCGCGCGCGCCAAGTTCAAATGCAGCGGAAGCTGGAGCAGTAAGCAGCCCGGAGAGTGAGCCAGGTCCCAAAGCCCGCCGAAAGGAAGCGGAAGGATCAGGGGGGTCAGCGTCAGAGGAGAGTAGAAGGGAGGAGTCCCAGGGGGGCAGAAGGACCCAGAGACGTAGGGAGAGGCGAAGGAGGTGGAGCAAGGCTAGGGTATTAAGCTGGTGTGCAAGAGGCGGGGACTCAGATGGGTCTTCGCCGACCTAGGGCAGAAGGTGTAGAGCTGCACGCTGCAGTTCGGAAATGAAACCTGTAACTCAATAAAGACTCTTTTAAAGTGGACGCTGTGTGGCGTGGTCCTATGTGAGCTGGGACCTGGTAGCAGCTCTGACAGCAAAGAACTCAGCCCAACGTATCTGCCTCTGGTTCAGGAACTGTGCCGTGCGCCAGTGCTCCAGATTCTTGTGGTCCGTGCAGACCTGCACCGTGTGCTTGGCTCCAATCAGGAAGTGCCTCCATGCTTTGAACGCTGCATGAATAGCCAGCAACTCCCTGTCCCAGATGGTGTAATTCTGTTCGGACTTGCTGAGCTTCCTGGAGTAAAACGCTCCGGGCCTCCAAACCCCCTGCGGGTCCTTCTGCAGCAGGACTGCTCCGACGGCCCTGTCCGAGGCGTCTGTTTCAACTCTCATCGGCCTGCTAGGATCGACATGAAGCAGCTGTTCCTCCGAGGCGAAAAGACGCTTGAGTGCCTGAAAGGACTGCTCCGCCTGCGCTGTCCAGATGAACTTCTTTTTCTTGGAACTGAGCGTGTCTGTAATGGCTGCAGTCTGCATAGCGAAGCCTTTGATGAACTTGCGATAGAAGTTCGCGAAGCCGACAAATCGTTGGACCTCCTTCCGGTTGCGTGGGCTTTTCCAATCCAACACCGCTCGAACCTTGGCGCTGTCCATGGCGAGCCCCTTATCAGACAACCTGTATCCCAGGAAATCCACCTCCGTCACGTCGAATTGGCACTTCTCCAGCTTGGCGTAAAGCCTATGTTGCTGGAGCCTGCTCAGCACTTCCCTGACGTGTCTGTCATGCTCCTGCTGCGATTCCGAAAAGATCAGGATGTCATCCAAGAAACAGACGCACGTCTTGTAGAGGAGCCCCGCCAACACGTGATGCATGAAAGCTTGAAAAACGTGGGAGCCATTTTGCAATCCAAAAGGCATAACTCTATATTCGTAGGTGCCCAGGGGTGTGAACATGGCTGTCTTCCACTCATCTCCTTCCCGCATGCGAATCAGGTTGTACGCCCCTCGCAGGTCCAACTTGGTGAACACGCTGCCCTTGCGTACTTTCGCGAGGAGGTCGTCGATTCGGGGCATGGGGAAGTCCGACGGCTTGGTGACACTGTTCAAAATGCGGTAGTCCACCACGAGCCTTTTCTGGGGCGTGTCTCGCTTCTTCACAAAGAATACAGGACTGCCCCCCGCTGCCTGGGACTCTCGGATGAAACCGCGTTTCAAATTATGATCAATGAACTCCTTGAGTTCCTGCAGTTCGTCTTCAGACATGGAATACAGCTTCCCTTTGGGCAGCGCCGCCCCCGGCAGCAGGTCAATCTTGCAGTCATATGGTCTGTGGGGGGGTAGCTTGTCTGCCTCCTTCTCGCAGAAAACCTCCAAAAATTCTGCGTACTTGTGGGGAATCGCTTGCAGCGTGCCGAGCAGCAGCTGTGACTCCTCTTGCTCCCCTTCTTGCTGGGGCATGATGCAGTGTTCAGCACAAAAGGAAGAACCGAAGGTCAGCTGCCTCTGGTACCAAGCCAGCGTCGGGCTGTGCTTGTCCAGCCAACTCATGCCCAATACAATAGGCGTGTCTGAGAGTTGAGTGACGTTGAAGCTGATAATCTCCTTGTGATTTCCAAGCCGCAGCACCATAGGTGGCGTCTGCTTCACCACTTGCCCCCCTAACAGCTCCCTGCCATCCACCGTGACAACCTGCAGGGGCAGCGTGGCAGGCAGCAACTGTATAGCGTGCCGATCGACAAAGTCCTGCCCTATGAAGTCTGCATTGCTTCCCGAGTCGACGGTGATTGGCACGTCCATGGTGATTCCATTGGGTAGCTGGAGCGATGCGGTGAGCCTCACTACTGGCTTGGGCGGGAGGGGGTCCATGGGCGGTAAAATCTCTGGGGACTGCTTCACTGACACGTCTGGCTGGGCCCCAGTGCCTCCTCTTCCAGCCAGACATCGTCGTTTCCCTGCTGTGGTTCTCCTTGCTGCGTTGCTGCAGTCACCATTGCTGAGGCTGCAGTGTGCTTGTGGAGCCTCCGGGGACACTCTTTCGCCAAATGGCCTGGATCCTCGCAGATGTAACACTTCCTGTTCCCTCTAGGAGGCTTCGCTTTCACTGCTGCCGGTGCTAGGGCTCTGGCTGCTGACTGAGCCCTTGCACTCCCAACCTCCATCGGTTCCACCCCTCCCCCTGTTGGGGGCGTGGATTGCGCACGCGCTGCTTCTCTGGGAAGGAAGGAGGAGCCCCTGGCTGGTTCGCGCCCGCTGCGCCCTTCGTCCCTGCTCCACGGACGTTCTTCCAGCCGCACTCCCACCGCCAGCGCCCTCTGAACGATCTCCTGCGTGGTCCGGGGTCTCTCCCCCCTCGCAATCTCATCTTTCACCGAGCTGTTCAAGCCCTCCCAAAAAAGGTCTCTGACGGGAGCCGAATCTCTGTCCCATTCCAGGGCACTGACCAAAGCGAAAAAGCGGGCATGATATTGCCGTACGCTGGCCCTCCCTTGTCTTAGTCCGTGCACCTCCCTTCGGGCAAGATCCACGTCAATGCTTGATAAAAAACAGCCATCCATCGCTTTAATAAAGGCGTCCGCATTTTGGAGCGCAGGATCCTTATCCCTCCACAAATTGCGCAGCCATGCTTTAGCGTCTCCATGCAAATGGGACATGATGAACCCCACTTTCTCTTGTTCATCTCTAAAGTCTTTGTGCAGTAGTTGTAGTGCACACATTACGTCTGCTCTAAAATTGGGGTACTGTTGCAAATTCCCATCGAAGTGCGAGACCAGACTGCCTGTGCGTCTCCCCAACCCAATCCCCTCTGATTTGGGTGTCTGTTGCCCCTGCTTCGTAAGCACGTCCAACCTGACCTGGAGATCCCTGTAGGCGGCCGCTGCGTCCTCCTCTCTCTTCCTGGACGCCACCGCCTCGGCAGTCAGTCGTGAAACCGCGTCTCTGAGTTCCGTTATTTGCTGTTCGGCCGTCATATTGTCTACCGTTCGTGAGCTTTCTTGTAGGCACCCGCTTTCCCTCCTCTCCGCGAGGTCGTGGATGTCCACAATTTGAAGAGAAGGAGCTTACTGTCAGGGTTACTCCCAGATCCTAGCTCACAGAGGATCACGCTAGCCAGCGGTTGTTGATTAAAAGTCTTTATTGAGTTACAGTCTCCATTCTTGAGCTGCTGCGTGCAACCCTACGCCTTATGCTTAGGTCGGCGAAGCTCCTTCTGAGTCTCCGCCCCTTGCGCACCAACTTAATATCCTAGCCCTGCTCCACCTTTTCCGCCTGACAGTTCTCCTCTGGGTCCCTCTGCCCCCCTGGGTCTCTCCCTTCCGGGATTCTTCTGACGCTGACCCCCCTGACTCCCCTGTCTCCTTGCGCCGGGCTTTAGGACCTGGCTCTCTTTCCGGGCTGCCTACTGCGCCACCTTCCTGTGCATTTGAACTTGGCGCGCGCGCCCAACCTTCCACTTTCCGTCTAACCGTCACTTCGCTCCCCGATGAAGGTGTGGCCACTCCTGACTCGTGCCCTCCCTCCTGTTGTGAGCTGCCAGCGCTAGTTCCCAGGCGCTCTTCCTCTTCCCTACTCTCTGGCGGTGACGTAGGTCCCGATCTCCAACTGCTCCCCTCTGAGTCCCCTCTGGCTCTTTCTTCCTGGGGTGTCCCCCTAGTCTCCCCCCTTGCCCTTGCCACTGGTGCTCCTCTTTGTGAATCTTCTGATTCACTGGACAGACTCGGAGATCTCGGGTC
>NC_138757.1:39670148-39677648 GCF_965113315.1 Podarcis vaucheri
GCTCTCTGTTTCCACCCTTCTCTGCTTCTCTGCTTCTGAACCCCTGACATCCATCCCCCCCTCGAAGCCCCCCCTTCCCCCCTCCCCGCTGTCAGGTGTGGGTGCTGGGTGCTCCATCATCATGGGAGGGAATGCTGGATACAGGTCGCTCCCCGTGGGTGGCCGCCAACTGAAGACCTCCGAGTCTTCCCCCTCGCGGTCGTCGACGTTGACTTGTTGCTCTTCCATCTCTGTACCGCCGTGCTCGAACCCGAGGTCCTCCCCGAACACGTCCATGTCAGTCTCTGCGTCGGTCGCTCGACCTGGCATCTCCAGCCACTTCCTGCGCCATTGCTCCTCTGGTCGATCGTCCCACCAATACGAGTTGCCTGATGCCGAACCTGCCGGTGAACCTTCTGGGGAACGGGTGCTCCGTGCGGGTTCCCCTTCTGAGTCGAATCCATGGAACGTGCTGGAAGAAAGTGTGGGTGTGAACAACCAGTCGTCGAAGAAGCTCGCTGGCATGGGTTTGTGTGGGAAGAGGGCATGAAACTCGTCCTTGAGCAGGGGTTCCTCCAAAGCGTAGTCTGGTACCCAGGTATTGGCGCTGGCCCGGGTGCCCTCTCTGGCTAAGAGGTATTCGACTCCCTCTTCCCCCCATCTGGAGTCCAAAATCTCCGTGACCTCGTTGATGTGGTCCTGGTGCTTCACCTCCCGCGTCTCCGTCCGTTCCCGGAGCGGACTTGGCGCCGTCCCTGGCTCCTGGAACCTGTGAGGTGCCTTGTAGGGAGTGAGCACCGACCTGTGGAACACCGGATGCATTCTGGAACCCTCCGGCAGCGCCAGTCGGAAGGCTACCGGGTTGATCTGCGCTTCGACTTGGTACGGACCGATCTGCTTGTGCCCCAACTTCTTCTTGGCAAGGGACCTGGTCGGCACTGCGTGGGCTGCCAACCAGACCCAGTCTCCCACTTGGATCACTTCGCCAACCCGCCTGTGCTTGTCAGCTTGCACCTTGTAGGCGTGCTTAGCTAGCTCCAGCTGCCGTCTGAGTTGATCGTGGACCGCCTGCAGCTCTGACGCGAACGCGTCCGCCGTCTGTGGTTCTCCTTCCCCCACTCTCTCCAGTCCCGGGAAGGTTCTGGGATTCCTCCCATTGTTGGCAAAGAACGGCGTCACTCCTGTGGACACGTGCTTCGTGTTGTTGTAAGCGAACTCGGCTAGCGGCAGGTAATCCACCCACGTCGCAGGCTGTTGATTGGCATAGCATCTCAGGTACTGCTGCATGATGGCATTGACCCTCTCTGCTTGCCCGTTGGTCTGCGGGTGTCTTGCTGATGCCAGATTGACCTTGACATTTAGAAAACCCATCAGCTTCTGCCAGAAAGACGAGATGAACTGGCGTCCGCGGTCGGACAGGATAGACCGTGGCAGGCCATGCACTTTGAACACGTGATCTATGAACAGTTTGGCGGTTTGTTCCGCCGTGGCCACCTTCGCACACGGAATGAAATGTGCCATCTTGGTGAACAAGTCCACCACCACTAGCACAGCTGTCTTGCCTCTCGAGCTGGGTAAATCCGTCACAAAGTCCAGGGCCACCCTCTCCCACGGTTCAAACGGTGTTTGCAGCGGTTCTAACAGTCCCGCCGGTGGTCTGTGTACCGGCTTGGCCCTCTGGCAGGTGTCGCACCTCGCGACGTAGTCCGCGACCTCTCCTCTCAGCCTGGGCCACCAGAAGTCTCTCGCGACTAATTCCATCGTTTTCTCTGTGCCAAAGTGACCGGCCGTGGGTGCGTCGTGCAACTGTTGCAGTACCTTGGCGCGAAGGTCGTCTCCTGGTACATAGACAGCCCCTTTGCGTAGGAGCAAGCCGTCCCGCACCTGGAACTCGTCCGTGGTAGCCGTGCCTCTGAGCAGTTCCGCCATCTTGTCTTGCGCGAATGAGTCGTCCTGCAATGCACGTCGCACCGCATCCAGGTCTACTGTAGCTGAGGCACACGCCCACGCCGTCGGTGCGAAGATGTGCATGGCCGCCGCTGGCGTCACCTCTTCTAGGTATTGCGGTTTTCGGGACAGTGCATCCGCCATGATGTTGGTGTCGCCTGGGACGTACTCTATTCGGAAATTGAAGTCAGCAAAGAACTCCGCCCAACGTATCTGCCTCTGGTTCAGGAACTGAGCCGTGCGCCAGTGCTCCAGATTCTTGTGGTCCGTGCAGACCTGCACCGTGTGCTTGGCGCCGATTAGGAAGTGCCTCCACGCCTTGAAAGCTGCATGAATGGCCAGCAACTCCCTGTCCCAGATGGTGTAGTTCTGCTCCGACTTGCTGAGCTTTCTGGAGTAGAACGCTCCCGGCCGCCACACCCCCTGCGGGTCTCGCTGCAGCAGGACAGCTCCCACGGCTCTGTCTGACGCGTCTGTCTCTACCCTCAACGGTTTACTGGGGTCGATATGCAGCAGTTGCTTCTCCGATGCGAAGAGATGCTTGAGCGCTTGAAAGGACTGTTCCGCCTGCTCCGTCCAGATGAATTTCTTTTTTTTGGAGCTGAGCGTGTCCGTAATTGCTGCCGTCTGCATCGCGAACCCCTTGATAAACTTGCGATAGAAGTTGGCGAAGCCGACAAACCGCTGGACCTCCTTCCGGTTGCGCGGGCTCTTCCAATCCAATACCGCACGAACCTTGGTGCTGTCCATGGCTATCCCCTTGTCCGACAACTTGTATCCCAGGAAATCCACCTCCGTCGTGTCGAACTGGCACTTCTCCAGCTTGGCGTACAGTCTATGTTGTTGCAACCTGCTGAGCACCTCCCTCACGTCTCGGTCGTGAGCTTGCTGCGAGTCAGAGAAAATCAGGATGTCATCCAGGAAGCAGACGCATGTCTTGTAGAGGAGTCCCTCCAACACGTGATGCATAAAAGCTTGAAAACAGTGAGAGCCATTTTGTAATCCAAAGGGCATAACTCTGTATTCGTAGGTGCCCAGCGGTGTGAACATGGCCGTCTTCCACTCATCGCCCTCCCGCATGCGGATGAGATTGTACGCCCCTCGCAGGTCCAACTTGGTGAACACGCGTCCCTTGCGCACCGTCGCGAGGAGGTCGTCAATCCTGGGCATGGGGTAATCAGACGGTTTGGTCATCTGGTTCAAAAGGCGGTAGTCCACAACGAGTCTTTTTTGGGGCGTGTCTTTCTTTTTCACGAAGAAAACGGGACTGCCCCCCACTGCCTTGGACTCTCTGATGAAGCCACGCTCCAGATTATGCTCGATGAACTGTTTGAGTTCCTGCATTTCATCTTCAGACATGGAGTATAGCCGCCCCTTCGGCAGCGTCGCCCCCGGTAGGAGGTCAATCTTGCAGTCATATGGCCGGTGAGGGGGTAGCTTGTCCGCCTCCTTCTCGCAGAAGACCTCCAAAAAGCTCGCGTATTTGTGGGGGACCGCTTGCAACGTTCCCAACTGCAGTTGTGATTCCTCCTCCTCTCCCTCCCGTCGGGGCAGGATGCAGTGTTCTGCGCAATAAGAGGAGCCGAAGATCAGTTGTCTCTGGTACCAAGCCAGTGTCGGACTGTGCCTGTCCAGCCAACTCATGCCCAACACAATGGGCGTGTCCGACAGTTGGGTGACATTAAAACTGATGACTTCCCTGTGGTTGCCAAGGCGCATCACCATCGGTGGCGTCTGCTTCACCACCTGCCCCCCTAGCAACTCTCTGCCATCCACTGTGACGACTTGCAGGGGCAGAGTGGCAGGCAATAGCTGTATAGCGTGCTGCTCCACAAAGCTCTGCGCTATAAAGTCTGCGTTGCTTCCAGAATCCACAGAAAGCGGCACTTCGATAGTGACGCCGTCGGGTAGCTGGAGAGATGCTGTGAGCTGCACTACTGGTTTGGGTGGGAGGGGATCCGTGGGTTGCAATATCGCTGGGGACTGCTTCACAGATGCGTCTGGCTGGGCCCCAGTGCCTCCGTCTCCAGCCAGACATCGTCGTTTCCCTGCTGTGGTTCTCCTTGCTGCGTTGCTGCAGTCACCATTGCTGAGGCTGCAGTGTGCTTGTGGAGCCTCCGGGGACACTCCTTCGCCAAATGGCCTGGATCCTCGCAGATGTAACACTTCCTGTTCCCTCTAGGAGGCTTCGCTTTCACTGCTGCCGGTGCTAGGGCTCTGGCTGCTGACTGAGCCCTTGCACCTCCAACCTCCATCGGTTCCCCTCCCCCTCCTGGCGGAGGTGTGGATTGCGCACGCGCTGCTTCCCTCGGAACGAAAGAGAAACTTCTCGCTGCTTCGCGCCCTCCACGTCCTTCATCTCTGCACCATGGACGTTCTTCCAGCCTCACCCCCACAGTCAGCGCCCTTTGGACCACCTCCTGCGTGCTTCGGGGCCTCTCCCCCCTTGCAATTTCATCCTTAACCGCAGAACTTAGACCCTCCCAGAAGAGGTCTCTGACAGGGGGCGAATCCCGATCCCATTCTAAAGCACTGACCAGCGCAAAAAATCGGGCGTGATACTGCCGGACGCTCGCCCTCCCTTGTTTTAGTCCATGAATCTCCCGTCTGGCAAGATCCACATCGATAGTAGACAAAAAACACGCATCCATCGCTTTGATAAAGGCATCTGCATTCTGAAGCGCCGGATCTTTATCCCTCCACAAATTGCGCAGCCAGGCTTTGGCATCCCCATGCAAATGGGACAATATGAACCCCACCTTCTCTTCCTCATCTCTAAAGTCTTTTGCCAGCAGTTGCAGTGCGCACATTACGTCTGCTCTAAAATTAGGGTACTGTTGCAAAGTCCCATCGAAATGAGCCACAAGCCCTCCTGCTCTCCGTGCCAATCCCACGCCCTCCGGTCTGGGTCCCGGTTGCCCTTGCTTAACAAGCATTTCAAACCTGGCGTGTAGGTCTCTGTAGGCGGCTGTAGTCTCCTCCTCCCGTTTCTTGGAAGCCAATACCTCTGAGGACAACTGGGTCACTGCCTCTTGCAGCGCGGAGATCCTCTGTTCTTCCGTCATCTTGCTAACCTTTGTGAGCTTGCTTACAGACACCCCTCTTCCTCCCCTAGCTGCTTCTGCTCCCGCTGCGAGGTTTCAGGTTTCTGAAGCTTTGATGAGATGGGTCTTACTGTCAGAGCTGCTACCAGGTCCCAGCTCACATAGGACCACGCCACACAGCGTCCACTTTAAAAGAGTCTTTATTGAGTTACAGGTTTCATTTCCGAACTGCAGCGTGCAGCTCTACACCTTCTGCCCTAGGTCGGCGAAGACCCATCTGAGTCCCCGCCTCTTGCACACCAGCTTAATACCCTAGCCTTGCTCCACCTCCTTCGCCTCTCCCTACGTCTCTGGGTCCTTCTGCCCCCCTGGGACTCCTCCCTTCTACTCTCCTCTGACGCTGACCCCCCTGATCCTTCCGCTTCCTTTCGGCGGGCTTTGGGACCTGGCTCACTCTCCGGGCTGCTTACTGCTCCAGCTTCCGCTGCATTTGAACTTGGCGCGCGCGCCCAACTCTCTACTTTCCTCTTGACCGTTGCCTCGCTCTCTGTTTCCACCCTTCTCTGCTTCTCTGCTTCTGAACCCCTGACAGTTACGGTTAGGGTTAGGGTTGGGGTTAGGGTTAGGGTTACGGTTAAGATTAGGGTTAGGGTTACGGTTAGGGTTAGGGTAAGAGTAAGGGTTAGGGTCAGGGTTTGGGTTAGGGTTAGGATTGGCGTTAGGGTTAGGTTTAGGGTAGAATTAGCGTTTCTGTTAGGCTTAGGGTTACGGTTAGGGTTGGGGTTGGGGTTAGAGCTAGGTTTAGGTTTATGTTTAGGGTTAGGGTTAGGGTTAGGATTGGGGCGATGGTTAGGGTTAGGGTTAGGGTTAGGGTTGGGGTTAGGGTTAGGGTTAGGGTTAGGGTTAGGGTGAGGATTAGGGTTAGGGTTAGGGTTAAGGTTAGGGTTAGGGTTAGGGATGGGTTAGGGTTAGGGTTAGGGTTAGGGTTAGGGTTAGGGTTAGGGTTAGGGTTAGGTTAGGGTTAGGGTTAGGGTTAGGGTTAGGGTTAGGGTTAGGGTTAGGGTTAGGGTTAGGGTTAGGGTTAGGGTTAGGGTTAGGGCTAGGGTTAGGGTTAGGGTTAGGGTTAGGGTCAGTATTGGCGTTAGGGTTAGGTTTAGCGTTTCTTTTAGGGTTAGGGTTAGGGTTAGGGTTAGGGTTAGGGTTAGCGTTAGCGTTAGGGTTTGTGTTTGGGTTAGGGTTAGGGTTAGGGTTAGGGTTGCAGTTAGGGTTAGGGTTAGCGTTTTGGTTAGGGTTATAGTTAGGGTTAGGGTTAGGGTTAGGGTTAGGGTTGGGTTAGGGTTAGGGTTAGGGTTAGGGTTAGGGTTAGGGTTAGGGCTAGGGCTAGGGTTAGGGTTTGGGCTAGGGTTACGGTTACGGTTATGGTTACGGTTACGGTTAGGGTTAGGGTTAGGGTTAGCGTTTCGGTTAGGGTTAGGGTTAGGTTTAGGGTTACGGTTAGGGTTAGGGTTAGGGTTAGGGTTAGGGTTAGGGTTAGGGTTAGGGTTAGGGTTAGGGTTACGGTTAAGATTAGGGTTAGGGTTAGGGTGAGAGTTAGGGTTAGGGTTAGGGTCAGGGTTTGGGTTAGTGTTAGTGTTACGGTTAGGGTTCGTGTTAAGGTTAGAGTTGGGGTTAGGGTTAGGGTTAGGATTGGCGTTAGGGTTAGGTTTAGGGTTAGAATTAGCGTTTCTGTTAGGCTTAGGGTTACGGTTGGATTAGGGTTAGTGTTAGTGTTAGTGTTAGGGTTAGGCTTAGGGTTAGGGTTGGGGTTGGGGTTAGTGTTAGGATTGGGGCGAGGGTTAGGGTAAGGGTTAGGGTTGGGGTTGGGGTTGGGGTTAGGGTTAGGGTTAGGGTTACGGTTAGGGTGAGGATTAGGGTTAGGGTGAGAGTTAGGGTTAGGGTCAGGGTTTGGGTTAGGGTTAGGGTTAGTGTTACGGTTAGGGTTAGTGTTAAGGTTAGAGTTGGGGTTAGGGTTAGGGTTAGGGTTAGGATTGGCGTTAGGGTTAGAATTAGCATTTCTGTTAGGCTTAGGGTTAGGGTTAGGGTTAGGGTTGGGGTTGGGGTTAGAGTTAGGTTTAGGGTTATGGTTAGGGTTAGGGTTTGGGTTAGGATTGGGGCGAGGGTTAGGGTAATGGTTAGGGTTGGGGTTAGGGTTAGGGTTAGGGTTAGGGTTAGGGTTAGGGTGAGGATTAGGGTTAGGGTTAGGGTTAGGGTTAGGGTTAGGGTTAGGGTTACGGTTAGGGTTAGGGTTAGGGTTAGGGTTACGGTTAAGATTAGGGTTAGGGTTAGGGTTAGGGTTAGGGTTAGGGTGAGAGTTAGGGTTAGGGTCAGGGTTTGGGTTAGTGTTAGTGTTACGGTTAGGGTTCGTGTTAAGGTTAGAGTTGGGGTTAGGGTTAGGGTTAGGATTGGCGTTAGGGTTAGGTTTAGGGTTAGAAATAGCGTTTCTGTTAGGCTTAGGGCTACGGTTGGATTAGGGTTAGTGTTAGTGTTAGTG
>NC_138757.1:39687648-39690148 GCF_965113315.1 Podarcis vaucheri
CTCCCAGTCACCAGTCTAGCTGCCGCATTCTGGATTAGTTGTAGTTTCCGAGTCACCTTCAAAGGTAGCCCCACGTAGAGTGCATTGCAGTAGTCCAAGCGGGAGATAACCAGAGCATGCACCACTCTCGCGAGACAGTCCGCAGGCAGATAGGGTCTCAGCCTACGTACCAGATGGAGCTGGTAAACAGCTGCCCTGGACACAGATTTGACCTGTGCCTCCATGGACAGCTGTGAGTCCAAAATGACTCCCAGGCTGCGCACCTGGTCCTTCAGGGGCACAGTTACCCCATTCAGGACCAGGGAATCCTCCACACCTGCCCGCCTTCTGTCCCCCAAGAACAGTACTTCTGTCTTGTCAGGATTCAACCTCAATCTGTTAGCCGCCATCCATCCTCCAACCGCCTCCAGACACTCACACAGGACCTTCACCGCCTTCACTGGTTCTGATTTAAAAGAGAGGTAGAGCTGGGTATCATCCGCATACTGATGAACACCCAGCCCAAACCTCCTGATGATCTCTCCCAGCGGCCGCATGTAGATGTTGAAAAGCATGGGGGAGAGGACAGAACCCTGAGGCACCCCACAAGTGAGAGCCCAGGGGTCTGAACACTCATCCCCCACCACCACTTTCTGAACACGGCCCAGGAGGAAGGAGCGGAACCACTGTATAACAGTGCCCCCAGCTCCCAGCCCCTCAAGACGGTCCAGAAGGATGCTATGGTCGATGGTATCGAACGCCGCTGAGAGATCCAGCAGAACTAGGAAACAGCTCTCACCTTTGTCCCTAGCCCGCCGGAGATCATCAACCAGTGCGACCAAGGCAGTTTCAGTCCCATGATGAGGCCTGAATCCCGACTGGAAGGGATCCAAATGGTCCGCTTCTTCCAGGCGTGCCTGGAGTTGTTCGGCAACCGCTCGCTCAATCACCTTGCCCAGGAATGGAAGATTTGAGACTGGGCGATAGTTGGCCATCGTGGCCGCATCTAGAGATGGTTTTTTAAGAAGCGGTTTAATAACCGCCTCTTTCAGCGGGTCTGGGAAGGCCCCCTCACGGAGGGAAGCATTCACCACCCCACGAAGCCCATCGCCCAGCCCTTCCCGGCTTGCTTTTATTAGCCAGGATGGGCAAGGATCCAGGAGACAGGTGGTTGGTTTCACTCGTCCAAGCAGCCTGTCCACATCCTCGGAGGCAACAGATTGGAATTGATCCCACTCAACTTGACCAGACAGAACTCTTGCACTCTCCCGCCCCGGCCCTGCTCCCACGGTGGAGTCTACTTCTTCCCGAATCTGAGCGGTTTTATCTGCAAAAAAACTTTGCAAAATCATTGCAGGAGAACATGTGGCCCGTACTGGGCCCCGATGTTGCAGGTGGTTCCGCTAAATTGTGAACCACCTGAAAAAGTCTCCTGCTGCTGTTTTCTGCAGATGCAATAGAGGCGGTGAAGAAATTCTTCTTCGCCGTTGCTATCGCCACTTGGTAGGCTCGACGTTGAGCTCTAACCTGTGTCCGGTCAGATTCGGAATGAGTTCTCCGCCACCGGCGCTCTAGCCGTCTCAACGATTGTTTCATTGCCCTCAGATCCGTGGAAAACCACGGGGCTGTCCGGGCTCCATGCAATCGGAGAGGGCGCTTCGGAGCCAAACAGTCAATAGCCCTGGTTAACTCCACATTCCAGCGGGCCACCAGGGAATCAGCTGAAAGGCCATCAACATGGGATAAAGCATCCCCTACCACTCTCTGGAAACCATTTGGATCCATTAAGTGGCGGGGGCGGACCATCCGAATTGGTCCCACCTCCCTGCAGAGGGGATGGGTCGCAGAGAAGTCCAGTTGCACCAGGAAGTGATCTGACCATGGCACTTCTTTTGTTTCGCTTTTACTTAGTGTCAGATCACCAACATCCATAGAGGTAAACACCAGGTCCAAGGCATGTCCACGGCTATGGGTTGGGCCAGACTTATTCAGGGACAGCCCCATGGAGGCCATGCTTTCCACGAAGTCCCGAGCGGCCCCTTGTAAGGTCGTGTCGGCATGGATGTTAAAATCCCCTAGGACGACCAAGCTAGGTGTCTCCAGGAGAACATCCGCCACGACCTGAAGCAGCTCGGGCAGGGAATCCTTGGCGCAGCGGGGAGGTCGGTACACCAAAAGGAATCCTGTACTGCCCCTATTGCCCAACTTCCAGAACATGCACTCAGAAAACTGGGTCTTCCCAATAGGACGCCTGGTGCAAACTAATGACTTCCTAAAAATCACTGCAACCCCCCCTCCCCGCCCACATGACCTGGGTTGCTGTGCGTAAGAGAAACCTGGTGGACAAGCAGCGGCAAGAACAGGCCCATCTGCTTCATCCAACCAAGTCTCTGTTACACATGCCAGGTCAAATCCTCCATCCATGATCAAGTCATGGATGGCAGTGGTCTTCTGAATCATTGACCTGGCATTGCACAGCAGCACCTTCAGGTCATGTGGGTATCCCTTGCTGATTCTAGTA
>NC_138757.1:39702648-39707648 GCF_965113315.1 Podarcis vaucheri
TAGGGTTGGGGTTGGGGTTAGGGTTAGAGTTACGGTTACGGTTAAGATTAGGGTTAGGGTTAGGGTTAGGGTGAGAGTTAGGGTTAGGGTTAAGGTTAGTGTCAGGGGTTCAGAAGCAGAGAAGCAGAGAAGGGTGGAAACAGAGAGCGAGGGGGAGGAAGCCGAAGGGAGAATGAGTGATGATGACGACCCGAGATCTCCAAGCCTAAGCAGTGAGTCAGAGGACTCCCAAAAGGGAGCCCCAGTGAGCAGAGCAAGGGGGGGATCAGGGGGGACACCCCAGGAGGAAGGGAACAGAGGAGATTCAGAGAGCAGCAGCTGGAAGTCGGGACCCACGCTCAAGACTGAGAGCAGCAGGGAGGAAGGCAGCCAGGCATCGGGTTCCGGAGGCCGTCAGCAGGAGGGAGGGCACGAGTCAGGGGTGGTCACGCCCTCCTCAGAGAGCGAGGCAACGGTCAAGAGGAAAGTAGAGAGTTGGGCGCGCGCGCCAAGTTCAAATGCAGCGGAAGCTGGAGCAGTAAGCAGCCCGGAGAGTGAGCCAGGTCCCAAAGCCCGCCGAAAGGAAGCGGAAGGATCAGGGGGGTCAGCGTCAGAGGAGAGTAGAAGGGAGGAGTCCCAGGGGGGCAGAAGGACCCAGAGACGTAGGGAGAGGCGAAAGAGGTGGAGCAAGGCTAGGGTATTAAGCTGGTGTGCAAGAGGCGGGGACTCAGATGGGTCTTCGCCGACCTAGGGCAGAAGGTGTAGAGCTGCACGCTGCAGTTCGGAAATGAAACCTGTAACTCAATAAAGACTCTTTTAAAGTGGACGCTGTGTGGCGTGGTCCTATGTGAGCTGGGACCTGGTAGCAGCTCTGACAGTAAGACCCATCTCATCAAAGCTTCAGAAACCTGAAACCTCGCAGCGGGAGCAGAAGCCGCTAGGGGAGGAAGAGGGGTGTCTGTAAGCAAGCTCACAAAGGTTAGCAAGATGACGGAAGAACAGAGGATCTCCGCGCTGCAAGAGGCAGTGACCCAGTTGTCCTCAGAGGTATTGGCTTCCAAGAAACGGGAGGAGGAGACTACAGCCGCCTACAGAGACCTACACGCCAGGTTTGAAATGCTTGTTAAGCAAGGGCAACCGGGACCCAGACCGGAGGGCGTGGGATTGGCACGGAGAGCAGGAGGGCTTGTGGCTCATTTCGATGGGACTTTGCAACAGTACCCTAATTTTAGAGCAGACGTAATGTGCGCACTGCAACTGCTGGCAAAAGACTTTAGAGATGAGGAAGAGAAGGTGGGGTTCATATTGTCCCATTTGCATGGGGATGCCAAAGCCTGGCTGCGCAATTTGTGGAGGGATAAAGATCCGGCGCTTCAGAATGCAGATGCCTTTATCAAAGCGATGGATGCGTGTTTTTTGTCTACTATCGATGTGGATCTTGCCAGACGGGAGATTCATGGACTAAAACAAGGGAGGGCGAGCGTCCGGCAGTATCACGCCCGATTTTTTGCGCTGGTCAGTGCTTTAGAATGGGATCGGGATTCGCCCCCTGTCAGAGACCTCTTCTGGGAGGGTCTAAGTTCTGCGGTTAAGGATGAAATTGCAAGGGGGGAGAGGCCCCGAAGCACGCAGGAGGTGGTCCAAAGGGCGCTGACTGTGGGGGTGAGGCTGGAAGAACGTCCATGGTGCAGAGATGAAGGACGTGGAGGGCGCGAAGCAGCGAGAAGTTTCTCTTTCGTTCCGAGGGAAGCAGCGCGTGCGCAATCCACACCTCCGCCAGGAGGGGGAGGGGAACCGATGGAGGTTGGAGGTGCAAGGGCTCAGTCAGCAGCCAGAGCCCTAGCACCGGCAGCAGTGAAAGCGAAGCCTCCTAGAGGGAACAGGAAGTGTTACATCTGCGAGGATCCAGGCCATTTGGCGAAGGAGTGTCCCCGGAGGCTCCACAAGCACACTGCAGCCTCAGCAATGGTGACTGCAGCAACGCAGCAAGGAGAACCACAGCAGGGAAACGACGATGTCTGGCTGGAGACGGAGGCACTGGGGCCCAGCCAGACGCATCTGTGAAGCAGTCCCCAGCGATATTGCAACCCACGGATCCCCTCCCACCCAAACCAGTAGTGCAGCTCACAGCATCTCTCCAGCTACCCGACGGCGTCACTATCGAAGTGCCGCTTTCTGTGGATTCTGGAAGCAACGCAGACTTTATAGCGCAGAGCTTTGTGGAGCAGCACGCTATACAACTATTGCCTGCCACTCTGCCCCTGCAAGTCGTCACAGTGGATGGCAGAGAGTTGCTAGGGGGGCAGGTGGTGAAGCAGACGCCACCGATGGTGATGCGCCTGGGCAACCACAGGGAAGTCATCAGTTTTAATGTCACCCAACTGTCGGACACGCCCATTGTGTTGGGCATGAGTTGGCTGGACAGGCACAGTCCGACACTGGTTTGGTACCAGAGACAACTGATCTTCGGCTCCTCTTATTGCGCAGAACACTGCATCCTGCCCCGACGGGAGGGAGAGGAGGAGGAATCACAACTGCAGTTGGGAACGTTGCAAGCGGTCCCCCACAAATACGCGAGCTTTTTGGAGGTCTTCTGCGAGAAGGAGGCGGACAAGCTACCCCCTCACCGGCCATATGACTGCAAGATTGACCTCCTACCGGGGGCGACGCTGCCGAAGGGGCGGCTATACTCCATGTCTGAAGATGAAATGCAGGAACTCAAACAGTTCATCGAGCATAATCTGGAGCGTGGCTTCATCAGAGAGTCCAAGGCAGTGGGGGGCAGTCCCGTTTTCTTCGTGAAAAAGAAAGACACGCCCCAAAAAAGGCTCGTTGTGGACTACCGCCTTTTGAACCAGATGACCAAACCGTCTGATTACCCCATGCCCAGGATTGACGACCTCCTCGCGACGGTGCGCAAGGGACGCGTGTTCACCAAGTTGGACCTGCGAGGGGCGTACAATCTCATCCGCATGCGGGAGGGCGATGAGTGGAAGACGGCCATGTTCACACCGCTGGGCACCTACGAATACAGAGTTATGCCCTTTGGATTACAAAATGGCTCTCACTGTTTTCAAGCTTTTATGCATCACGTGTTGGAGGGACTCCTCTACAAGACATGCGTCTGCTTCCTGGATGACATCCTGATTTTCTCTGACTCGCAGCAAGCTCACGACCGAGACGTGAGGGAGGTGCTCAGCAGGTTGCAACAACATAGACTGTACGCCAAGCTGGAGAAGTGCCAGTTCGACACGACGGAGGTGGATTTCCTGGGATACAAGTTGTCGGACAAGGGGATAGCCATGGACAGCACCAAGGTTCGTGCGGTATTGGATTGGAAGAGCCCGCGCAACCGGAAGGAGGTCCAGCGGTTTGTCGGCTTCGCCAACTTCTATCGCAAGTTTATCAAGGGGTTCGCGATGCAGACGGCAGCAATTACGGACACGCTCAGCTCCAAAAAAAAGAAATTCATCTGGACGGAGCAGGCGGAACAGTCCTTTCAAGCGCTCAAGCATCTCTTCGCATCGGAGAAGCAACTGCTGCATATCGACCCCAGTAAACCGTTGAGGGTAGAGACAGACGCGTCAGACAGAGCCGTGGGAGCTGTCCTGCTGCAGCGAGACCCGCAGGGGGTGTGGCGGCCGGGAGCGTTCTACTCCAGAAAGCTCAGCAAGTCGGAGCAGAACTACACCATCTGGGACAGGGAGTTGCTGGCCATTCATGCAGCTTTCAAGGCGTGGAGGCACTTCCTAATCGGCGCCAAGCACACGGTGCAGGTCTGCACGGACCACAAGAATCTGGAGCACTGGCGCACGGCTCAGTTCCTGAACCAGAGGCAGATACGTTGGGCGGAGTTCTTTGCTGACTTCAATTTCCGAATAGAGTACGTCCCAGGCGACACCAACATCATGGCGGATGCACTGTCCCGAAAACCGCAATACCTAGAAGAGGTGACGCCAGCGGCGGCCATGCACATCTTCGCACCGACGGCGTGGGCGTGTGCCTCAGCTACAGTAGACCTGGATGCGGTGCGACGTGCATTGCGGGACGACTCATTCGCGCAAGACAAGATGGCGGAACTGCTCAGAGGCACGGCTACCACGGACGAGTTCCAGGTGCGGGACGGCTTGCTCCTACGCAAAGGGGCTGTCTATGTACCAGGAGACGACCTTCGCGCCAAGGTACTGCAACAGTTGCACGACGCACCCACGGCCGGTCACTTTGGCACAGAGAAAACGATGGAATTAGTCGCGAGAGACTTCTGGTGGCCCAGGCTGAGAGGAGAGGTCGCGGACTACGTCGCGAGGTGCGACACCTGCCAAAGGGCCAAGCCGGTACACAGACCACCGGCGGGACTGTTAGAACCGCTGCAAACACCGTTTGAACCGTGGGAGAGGGTGGCCCTGGACTTTGTGACGGATTTACCCAGCTCGAGAGGCAAGACAGCTGTGCTAGTGGTGGTGGACTTGTTCACCAAGATGGCACATTTCATTCCGTGTGCGAAGGTGGCCACGGCGGAACAAACCGCCAAACTGTTCATAGATCACGTGTTCAAAGTGCATGGCCTGCCACGGTCTATCCTGTCCGACCGCGGACGCCAGTTCATCTCGTCTTTCTGGCAGAAGCTGATGGGTTTTCTAAATGTCAAGGTCAATCTGGCATCAGCAAGGCACCCGCAGACCAACGGGCAAGCAGAGAGGGTCAATGCCATCATGCAGCAGTACCTGAGATGCTATGCCAATCAACAGCCTGCGACGTGGGTGGATTACCTGCCGCTAGCCGAGTTCGCTTACAACAACACGAAGCACGTGTCCACAGGAGTGACGCCGTTCTTTGCCAACAATGGGAGGAATCCCAGAACCTTCCCGGGACTGGAGAGAGTGGGGGAAGGAGAACCACAGACGGCGGACGCGTTCGCGTCAGAGCTGCAGGCGGTCCACGATCAACTCAGACGGCAGCTGGAGCTAGCTAAGCACGCCTACAAGGTGCAAGCTGACAAGCACAGGCGGGTTGGCGAAGTG
>NC_138757.1:39722648-39727648 GCF_965113315.1 Podarcis vaucheri
GTGAACAGCCAGTCGTCGAAGAAGCTCGCTGGCATGGGTCTGTGTGGGAAAAGGGCATGAAACTCGTCCTTGAGCAGGGGTTCCTCCAAAGCGTAGTCTGGCACCCAGCTATTGGCGCTGGCCCGGGTGCCCTCTCTGGCTAGGAGGTATTCGACTCCCTCTTCCCCCCATCTGGAGTCCAAAATCTCCGTGACCTCGTTGATGGGGTCTTGCTGCGTCACCCCTCGCGTCTCCGTCCGCTCCCGGAACGGACTCGGTGCCGTCCCTGGCTCCTGGAATCTGTGAGGTGCCTTGTAGGGAGTGAGCACCGACCTGTGGAACACCGGATGCATTCTGGAACCCTCCGGCAGCACCAGTCGGAAGGCTACCGGGTTGATCTGTGCTTCGACTTGGTACGGACCAATTTGCTTGTGCCCCAACTTCTTCTTGGCTAGTGACCTGGTCGGCACTGCGTGGGCTGCCAACCAGACCCAGTCTCCCACTTGGATCTCTTCGCCAACCCGCCTGTGCTTGTCAGCTTGCACCTTGTAGGCGTGCTTAGCTAGCTCCAGCTGCCGTCTGAGTTGATCGTGTACCGCCTGCAACTCTGACGCGAACGCGTCCGCCGTCTGTGGTTCTCCGTCCCCCACTCTCTCCCGTCCCGGGAAGGTTCTGGGATTCCTCCCATTGTTGGCGAAGAACGGCGTCACCCCTGTGGACACGTGCTTCGTGTTGTTGTAAGCGAACTCGGCGAGCGGCAGGTAATCCACCCAGGTCGCAGGTTGTTGATTGGCATAGCATCTCAGGTACTGCTGCATGATGGCATTGACCCTCTCTGCTTGCCCGTTGGTCTGCGGGTGTCTTGCTGATGCCAGATCGACCTTGACATTTAGAAAACTCATCAGCTTCTGCCAGAAATTCGAGACGAACTGGCGCCCGCGGTCGGACAGGATAGACCGCGGCAGACCATGCACTTTGAACACGTGATCTATGAACAGTTTGGCGGTTTGTTCCGCCGTGGCCACCTTCGCACACGGAATGAAATGTGCCATCTTGGTGAACAAGTCCACCACCACTAGTACAGCTGTCTTGCCTCTCGAGCTGGGTAGATCCGTAACAAAGTCCAGGGCCACCCTCTCCCACGGTTCAAACGGCGTTTGCAGCGGTTCCAGCAGTCCCGCCGGTGGTTTGTGCACCGGTTTGGCCCTCTGGCAGGTGTCGCACCTCGCAACGTAGTCCGCGACTTCCCCTCTCAGTCTGGGCCACCAAAAGTCCCTTGCGACTAATTCCACCGTTTTTTCCGTGCCAAAGTGCCCGGCCGTGGGTGCGTCGTGCAGCTGCTGCAGTACCCTGGCGCGAAGTTCGTCTCCCGGCACGTAGATGGCCCCTTTACGTAAGAGCAAGCCGTCTCGTATCTGGAACTCGTCGCCCTTCGCCGTGCCCTTGTGCACCTCTGCCATCTTCGCCTGCGCGAAGGAGTCGTCCTGCAACGCCCGCCGCACCGCATCCAGGTCTACTGTGGCTGAAGCGCACGCCCACGCTGTTGGCGCGAAGATGTGCATGGCTGCCGCTGGCGTCGCCTCTTCGAGGTATTGCGGTTTGCGGGACAGTGCATCCGCCATGACGTTGGTGTCGCCTGGGACGTACTCTATTCGGAAATTGAAGTCAGCAAAGAACTCCGCCCAACGTATCTGCCTCTGGTTCAGGAACTGAGCCGTGCGCCAGTGCTCCAGATTCTTGTGATCCGTGCAGACCTGCACCGTGTGCTTGGCGCCGATCAGGAAGTGCCTCCACGCCTTGAAAGCTGCATGAATGGCCAGCAACTCCCTGTCCCAGATGGTGTAGTTCTGCTCCGACTTGCTGAGCTTTCTGGAGTAGAACGCTCCCGGCCTCCAGACCCCCTGTGGGTCCCTTTGCAGCAGGACAGCTCCCACTGCTCTATCGGACGCGTCTGTCTCTACCCGCATCGGTCTGCTGGGGTCGATATGCAGCAGTTGCTCTTCCGACGCGAAGAGACGCTTGAGTGCTTGAAAGGACTGCTCCGCCTGCTCCGTCCAGATGAATTTCTTTTTCTTGGAGCTTAGCGTGTCCGTAATGGCCGCCGTCTGCATCGCGAACCCCTTGATAAACTTGCGATAGAAGTTGGCGAAGCCGACAAACCGCTGGACCTCCTTCCGGTTGCGCGGGCTCTTCCAATCCAACACCGCACGAACCTTGGCGCTGTCCATGGCTAGCCCCTTGTCCGACAACTTGTAACCCAAGAAATCCACCTCCGTCGTGTCGAACTGGCACTTCTCCAGTTTGGCGTACAGTCTATGCTGCTGCAGCCTCTTCAGCACCTCCCGAACATCTTGGTCATGGGCTTGCTGCGATTCGGAGAATATCAGGATGTCATCCAGAAAGCAGACGCACTTCTTGTAAAGGAGTCCCGCCAACACATGATGCATGAAAGCTTGGAAACAGTGAGAACCGTTTTGCAATCCAAACGGCATCACTCTGTATTCGTAGGTGCCCAGAGGCGTGAACATGGCTGTCTTCCACTCATCGCCCTCCCTCATGCGGATGAGATTGTACGCACCTCGCAGGTCCAACTTGGTGAACACGCGTCCCTTGCGCACCGTCGCTAGTAGGTCGTCAATCCTGGGCATGGGGAAATCAGAAGGCTTGGTCATCTTGTTTAAGAGGCGAAAATCCACCACCAGTCTTTTTTGGGGCGTGTCTTTCTTCTTCACGAAGAAAACAGGACTGCCCCCTACTGCCCTGGACTCCCGGATGAAACCGCGCTGCAAATTGTGATCTATGAACTGTTTGAGTTCCTGTAATTCGTCCTCAGACATGGAATACAGCTTCCCTTTCGGCAGCGTCGCCCCTGGTAGGAGGTCAATCTTGCAGTCATATTGCCTGTGCGGTGGTAGCTTGTCAGCCTCTTTCTCGCAGAAGACCTCCAGAAAGTCTGCGTATTTGTGGGGGACTGCTTGCAACGTTCCCAACTGCAGTTGTGATTCCTCCTCCTCTCCCTCCTGTCTGGGCAGGATGCAGTGTTCTGCGCAATAAGAGGAGCCGAAGATCAGCTGTCTCTGGTACCAAGCCAGTGTCGGACTGTGCCTGTCCAGCCAACTCATGCCCAACACAATGGGCGTGTCCGACAGTTGGGTGACATTAAAACTGATGACTTCCCTGTGGTTGCCAAGGCGCATCACCATCGGTGGCGTTTGCTTCACCACCTGCCCCCCTAGCAACTCTCTGCCATCCACTGTGACGACTTGCAGGGGCAGAGTGGCAGGCAGTAGCTGTATAGCGTGCTGCTCCACAAAATCCTGCGCTATAAAGTCTGCATTGCTTCCAGAATCCACAGAAAGCGGCACTTCGATAGTGACGCCATCGGGTAGCTGGAGAGATGCTGTGAGCTGCACTACTGGTTTGGGTGGGAGGGGGTCCGTGGGTTGCAAGATCGCTGGGGACTGCTTCACTGATGCGTCTGGCTGGGCCCCAGTGCCTCTGTCTCCAGCCAGACATCGTCGTTTCCCTGCTGTGGTTCTCCGTGCTGCGTTGCTGCAGTCACCATTGCTGAGGCTGCAGTGTGCTTGTGGAGCCTCCGGGGACACTCTTTCGCCAAATGGCCTGGATCCTCGCAGATGTAACACTTCCTGTTCCCTCTAGGAGGCTTCGCTTTCACTGCTGTCGGTGCTTGGGCTCTGGCTGCTGACTGAGCCCTTGCACCTCCAACCTCCATCGGTTCCCCTCCCCCTCCAGGCGGAGGTGTGGATTGCGCACGCGCTGCTTCTCTTGGAATGAAAGAGAAACTTCTCGCTGCTTCGCGCCCTCCACGTCCTTCATCTCTGCACCATGGACGTTCTTCCAGCCTCACCCCCACAGTCAGCGCCCTTTGGACCACCTCCTGCGTGCTTCGGGGCCTCTCCCCCCTTGCAATCTCATCCTTGACCGCAGAGCTTAGACCCTCCCAGAACAGGTCTCTGACAGGGGGCGAATCCCGGTCCCACTCTAAGGCACTGACCAGCGCAAAAAAGCGGGCGTGGTACTGCCGGACGCTTGCCCTCCCTTGTTTTAGTCCATGAATCTCCCGTCGGGCAAGATCCACATCAATAGTAGACAAAAAACACGCATCCATCGCTTTGATAAAGGCATCTGCATTCTGAAGCGCCGGATCTTTATCCCTCCACAAATTGCGTAGCCACGCTTTAGCATCCCCATGCAAATGGGATAGTATGAACCCCACTTTCTCTTCCTCATCTCTAAAGTCTTTTGCCAGCAGTTGCAGTGCGCACATTACGTCTGCTCGAAAATTGGGGTACTGTTGTAAATTCCCATCGAAGTGAGCCACAAGCCCTCCTGCTCTCCGTGCCAACCCAACCCCCTCCGGTCTGGGTCCTGGCTGCCCGTGTTTAACCCATGCTTCAAACCTGGCGTGGAGATCTCTGTAGGCGGCTGCCGCATCCTCCTCCCTCTTCTTGGATGCCAGTACCTCCGCGTTCAATTGGGTAACTGCCTGTTGCAGCGCTGCAACTGTCTCTGCTTCCGTCATCTCTGCTAACCGTCGTGAGCTTGCTCCCAAACACCGATCCCCTCCTCCAGCTGCCTCTCTCTCCGCTGCGAGATATCAGGTGTCCGAAGCTTTTTAGGAGACGGGTCTTACTGTCAGAGCTGCCACCCAGTCCCAGCTCACATAGGACCAAGTCCGCCAGCGTTCACTTTATAAGAGTCTTTATTAAGTTACAGGTTTCATTTCCGAACTGCAGCGTGCAGCTCTACACCTTCTGCCCTAGGTCGGCGAAGACCCGTCTGAGTCCCCGCCTCTTGCACACCAGCTTAATACCCTAGCCTTGCTCCACCTCCTTCGCCTCTCCCTACGTCTCTGGGTCCTTCTGCCCCCCTGGGCCTCCTCCCTTCTACTCTCCTCTGACGCTGACCCCCCTGATCCTTCTGCCTCCTTGCGGCGGGCTTTGGGACCTGGCTCACTCTCCGGGCTGCTTACTGCTCCAGCTTCCGCTGCATTTGAACTT
>NC_138757.1:39772648-39780148 GCF_965113315.1 Podarcis vaucheri
GGGTCAGGGTTTGGGTTAGTGTTAGTGTTACGGTTAGGGTTCGTGTTAAGGTTAGAGTTGGGCTTAGGGTTAGGGTTAGGATTGGCGTTAGGGTTAGGTTTAGGGTTAGAATTAGCGTTTCTGTTAGGCTTAGGGTTACGGTTGGATTAGGGTTAGTGTTAGTGTTAGTGTTAGTGTTAGTGTTAGTGTTAGTGTTAGGGTTAGGGTTAGGGTTGGGGTTGGGGTTAGTGTTAGGATTGGGGCGAGGGTTAGGGTAAGGGTTAGGGTTGGGGTTGGGGTTAGGGTTAGGGTTAGGGTTACGGTTAGGGTGTGGATTAGGGTTAGGGTTAGGGTTAGGATTAGGGTTAGGGATGGGTTAGGGTTAGGGTTAGGGTTAGGGTTGGGGTTAGGGTTAGGGTTACGGTTAAGATTAGGGTTAGGGTTACGGTTAGGGTTAGGGTGAGAGTAAGGGTTAGGGTCAGGGTTTGGGTTAGGGTTAGGATTGGCGTTAGGGTTAGGTTTAGGGTTAGAATTAGCGTTTCTGTTAGGCTTAGGGTTACGGTTAGGGTTGGGGTTGGGGTTAGAGTTAGGTTTAGGGTTATGTTTAGGGTTAGGGTTAGGGTTAGGATTGGGGCGATGGTTAGGGTAAGGGTTAGGGTTAGGGTTAGGGTTGGGGTTAGGGTTAGGGTTAGGGTTAGGGTTAGGGTTAGGGTTAGGGTTAGGGTTAGGGTTAGGGTTAGGGTGAGGATTAGGGTTAGGGTTAAGGTTAGGGTTAGGGTTAGGGATGGGTTAGGGTTAGGGTTAGGTTAGCGTTAGGGTTAGGGTTAGGGTTAGGGTTAGGGTTAGGGTTAGGGTTAGGGTTAGGGTTAGGGTTAGGGTTAGGGTTAGGGTTAGGGTTAGGGTCAGTATTGGCGTTAGGGTTAGGTTTAGCATTTCTGTTAGGGTTAGGGTTAGGGTTAGGGTTAGGGTTAGGGTTAGCGTTAGCGTTAGCGTTTGCGTTAGGGTTTGTGTTTGGGTTAGGGTTAGGGTTAGGGTAAGGGTTAGGGTTGCAGTTAGGGTTAGGGTTAGCGTTTTGGTTAGGGCTAGGGTTAGGGTTTGGGCTAGGGTTACGGTTACGGTTATGGTTACGGTTACGGTTAGGGTTAGGGTTAGGGTTAGGGTTAGCGTTTCGGTTAGGGGTAGGGTTAGGGTTAGGGTTAGGGTTAGGGTTAGGGTTAGGGTTACGGTTAAGATTAGGGTTAGGGTTAGGGTTAGGGTGAGAGTTAGGGTTAGGGTTAGGGTCAGGGTTTGGGTTAGTGTTAGTGTTACGGTTAGGGTTCGTGTTAAGGTTAGAGTTGGGGTTAGGGTTAGGGTTAGGATTGGCGTTAGGGTTAGGTTTAGGGTTAGAATTAGCGTTTCTGTTAGGCTTAGGGTTACGGTTGGATTAGGGTTAGTGTTAGTGTTAGTGTTAGTGTTAGTGTTAGGGTTAGGGTTAGGGTTAGGGTTAGGGTTAGGGTTAGGGTTAGGGTTAGGGTTGGGGTTAGGGTTAGGGTTACGGTTAAGATTAGGGTTAGGGTTACGGTTAGGGTTAGGGTGAGAGTAAGGGTTAGGGTCAGGGTTTGGGTTAGGGTTAGGATTGGCGTTAGGGTTAGAATTAGCGTTTCTGTTAGGCTTAGGGTTACGGTTAGGGTTGGGGTTGGGGTTAGAGTTAGGTTTAGGGTTATGTTTAGGATTAGGGTTAGGGTTAGGATTGGGGCGATGGTTAGGGTAAGGGTTAGGGTTAGGGTTAGGGTTGGGGTTAGGTTTAGGGTTAGGGTTAGGGTTAGGGTTAGGGTTAGGGTTAGGGTTAGGGTTAGGGTGAGGATTAGGGTTAGGGTTAAGGTTAGGGTTAGGGTTAGGGTTAGGGATGGGTTAGGGTTAGGGTTAGGGTTAGGGTTAGGGTTAGGTTAGCGTTAGGGTTAGGGTTAGGGTTAGGGTTAGGGTTAGGGTTAGGGTTAGGGTTAGGGTTAGGGTTAGGGTTAGGGTTAGGGTTAGGGTTAGGGTTAGGGCTAGGGTTAGGGTTAGGGTTAGGGTTAGTATTGGCGTTAGGGTTAGGTTTAGCGTTTCTGTTAGGGTTAGGGTTAGGGTTAGGGTTAGGGTTAGCGTTAGCGTTAGCGTTAGGGTTTGTGTTTGGGTTAGGGTTAGGGTTAGGGTTAGGGTTAGGGTTAGGGTTGCAGTTAGGGTTAGGGTTAGCGTTTTGGTTAGGGCTAGGGTTAGGGTTTGGGCTAGGGTTACGGTTACGGTTATGGTTACTGTCAGAGCTGCTTGAAGATCCTAGCTCACAGAGGATCACGCTAGCCAGCGATCATTAAGTAAAAGTCTTTATTGAATTACAGTTTCCATTCTCACGCTGCTGCGCGCAACTCTACGTCTAGTAGCTAGATCGACGAAGCTCCGTCTGAGTCTCCGCCCCGTGCGCACCAACTTAATATCCTAGCCCTGCTCCACCTTTTCCGCCTGACTGTCCTCCTCTGGGTCCCTCTACCCCCCGGGGCTTCTTCCTTCCGGGATTCTTCTGACGCTGACCCGGACCCTCCTGCCTCCTTGCGCCGGGCTTTAGGACCTGGCTCCCTTTCCGGGCTGCTTACTGCGCCGCCTTCCTCTGCATTTGAACTTGGCGCGCGCGCCCAACCTTCCACTTTCCTCTTAACCGTTTCTTCGCTCCCCGATGGAGGTGTGGCCACTCCTGACTCATGCCCTCCCTCCTGTGGTGAGCTGCCAGCGCTTGCCCCCTGGCTTCCTTCCTCTTCCCTGCTCTCTGGCGGTGACGCTGGTCCCGATTTCCAACTGCTCTCCTCTGAGTCCCCTCTGGCTCTATCTTCCTGGGGTGCCCCCCTAGACTCCCCCCTTGCCCTGGCCACTGGTGCTCCTTTCTGTGAATCCTCTGATTCACTGGAAAGACTCGGAGATCTCGGCTCGTCGTCATCACTCATCTTTTCTTCTGCCTCCTCCCCTTCGCTCTCTGTTTCCTCCCTTGCCCTTGCCTCTGCTCCTAAACCCCTGACATCCATCCCCCCCTCGAAGCCCCCCATTCCCCCCTCCCCTCCTTCCGGTGCTGGAGCTGGGGTCTGCTGTTGCAAAGGGACGAACGTCGGATATCGTTCGCTTCCCGTGGCGGGCCTCCATCTGAAGTCTCGCGGGTCTCCGTCCCTGCTCTCGTCGACGACGGTCACCTCCGCTTCCATCTCTGTGCCGCCGTGCTCGAAACCAGGGTCGTCCCCGAAAACGTCCATGTCCGTCTCTCCCTCACTTCCTCCTGGCGGCGTTGCTCGTCCTGGGCCTTCCAGCCACCTTCTGCGGAACTGCTCCTCTGGTCTATCGTCCCACCAATACGAGGGTTCTGATGCAGATCCCGAGGGTGACCCCTCCGGGGAACGGACGTCTTGTGTCGGGTCCTCGTCCGAGTCGAACCCCCGGAAAGTGCTGGCCGAAAGCGTGGGCGTGAAAAGCCAGTCGTCGAAAAAGTCTGCTGGCATAGGTCTATGTGGGAAGAGGGCATGAAACTCGTCTTTGAGTAGAGGTTCGTCCAAGGCGTAGCCCGGCACCCAGCTGTTCGCACTGGCCGGGGTGCCCTCCTTGGCGAGAAAGTATTCTACCCCCTCTTCCCCCCATCTGGAGTCCAAAATCTCCGTGACGTCATTGATGCGCTCCTTCTGTGCCACTCCCGCGTGCCCCGTTCTGTCTCTGACCGGACTCGGCGCCGTTCCGGGTTCCTGGAACCTGTGCGGTGCCTTGTAGGGAGTGAGCACCGATCTGTGGAACACCGGATGCATTCTGGAACCCTCCGGAAGTGCCAGTCTGAAAGCTACCGGGTTGACCTGCTCTTCGACTTGGTAGGGCCCCAGTTGTTTATGCCCTAGTTTCTTCTTGGCCAACGACCTGGCCGGCACTGCGTGGGCTGCTAACCACACCCAGTCTCCCACGTGGAGCTCTTCGCCAACCCTTCTGTGCCTGTCCGCTTGTACCTTGTATGCGTGTTTGGCCAGCTCCAGGTGGCGCCTCAGCTGATCGTGGACTTCCTGCAGCTCCGACGCGAACGCATCTGCTGTCTGCGGCTCCCCCTCCCCCATTCTTTCCAGTCCCGGGAAGGTTCTGGGGTGCCTCCCGTTGTTGGCGAAGAACGGCGTGACCCCCGTGGACACGTGCTTCGTGTTGTTGTAGGCGAACTCGGCAAGCGGCAGGTAATCCACCCACGTCGCAGGCTGTTGATTCGCATAGCATCTCAGGTACTGCTGCATGATGGCATTGACCCGCTCCGCTTGCCCGTTGGTCTGCGGGTGTCTCGCCGACGCCAGGTTGATCTTGACGTTTAGGAAGCCCATCAGCTTCTGCCAGAAATTCGAGATGAACTGCCGCCCGCGGTCGGACAGAATAGACCGCGGCAGACCGTGAACCTTGAACACGTGGTCTATGAACAGTTTGGCGGTTTGCTCCGCCGTGGCCACCTTCGCACACGGAATGAAATGTGCCATCTTGGAAAACAGGTCCACCACCACCAGCACTGCCGTCTTGCCCCTCGAGCTGGGCAGATCTGTGACAAAGTCCAGAGCCACCCTTTCCCAAGGTTCGACCGGAGTTTGCAGCGGTTCCAACAGTCCTGCCGGCGGTCTGTGCACTGGTTTGGCCCTCTGGCAGGTGTCACACCTCGCCACGTAGTCTGCGACCTCCCCTCTCATTCCAGGCCACCAGAAATCCCTGGCTACCAATTCCACCGTCTTCTCCTTGCCAAAGTGCCCGGCCGTGGGCACGTCGTGCAGCTGCTGCAGCACCTTGGCGCGAAGGTCGTCTCCCGGTACGTAGATGGCCCCTTTACGGATGAGCAATCCATCTCGTAGCTGGAAACCGTCGGCCTCAGCCTTGCCCCTTTGCACCTCTGCCATCTTTGCTTGCGCGAAGGAGTCATCCTGCAACGCTCGCCGCACCGCCTCCAGGTCCACGGTGGCTGCGGCGCACGCCCATACTGTTGGTGCGAAGATGTGCATGGCGGCCGCTGGCGTTGCGTCCTCCAGATACTGTGGCTTACGGGAGAGGGCGTCCGCCATGATGTTAGTGTCCCCCGGGACATACTCTATGCGGAAGTCGAAGTTCGCAAAAAACTCAGCCCAACGTATCTGCCTCTGGTTTAGGAACTGTGCCGTGCGCCAGTGCTCCAGATTCTTGTGGTCCGTGCAAACCTGCACCGTGTGCTTGGCGACAAACTCCTGCCCTATAAAGTCCGCGTTGCTGCCCGAGTCGACGGTAATTGGCACGTCCATGGTGATTCCATTGGGCAGCTGGAGAGATGCGGTGAGCCTCACCACTGGTTTGGGCGGGAGGGGGTTCACGGGCTGTAAAATCTCTGGGGACTGCGTCACTAACACGTCTGGCTGGGCCCCAGGGCCTCTTCCTCCAGCCAGACTGCTTCGTTTCCCTGCTGTGGTCCTCCTTGCTGCGTTGCTGCAGTCACCATTGCTGAGGCTGCAGTGAGCTTGTGGAGCCTCTGGGGACACTCTTTCGCCATATGCCCTGGCTCCTCACAGACGTAACACTTCCTGTTCCCTCTAGGAGGCTTCGCTTTCACTGCTGCCGGTGCTAGGGCTCTGGTTGCTGACTGAGCCCTTGCACCTCCAACCTCCATAGGTTCGGCTCCTCCTCCTGGCGGAGGCGTGGATTGCGCCCGCGCTGCTTCTCTGGGAAGGAAGGAGGGGCCCCTGGCTGGTTCGCGCCCTCCACGCCCTTCGTCCCTGCTCCACGGACGTTCTTCCAGCCTCACCCCCACTGCCAGTGCCCTCTGAACGACCTCCTGGGTGGTTCGGGGTCTCTCCCCCCTCGCGATCTCATCTTTAATCGAGCTGTGCAGCCCCTCCCAAAAGAGGTCTCTTACCGGGGCCGAATCTCTGTCCCATTCCAGGGCACTGACCAAGGCGAAAAAGCGGGCATGGTACTGTCTGACGCTGGCCCTCCCTTGTCTTAGCCCATGCACCTCCTTCCGGGCAAGATCCACGTCAATACTTGATAAAAAACACCCATCCATCGCTTTAATAAAGGCATCTGCATTCTGGAGCGCCGGATCCTTATCTCTCCATAAATTGCGTAGCCATGCTTTAGCATCCCCATGCAAATGGGACATGATGAATCCCACTCTCTCTTGCTCATCTCTAAAGTCTTTATGCAGCAGTTGCAGTGCGCACAGTACGTCTGCTCTAAAGTTGGGATACTGTTGCAGGTTCCCATCGAAGTGAGAGACCAGCCCGCCTGTTCGTCTCGCCAACCCAATTCCCTCCTGCCGGGGTGTCTGCTTCGTCAGCACGTCTAACCTGACCTGGAGATCCCTGCAGGCGGCAGCTGCCTCCTCCTCTCTCTTCCTGGATGCGAGAGCCTCGGCATTCAGTTGTGCCACTGCTTTTCTGAGTTCCTCTATCTGCTGCTCAGCCGTCATGTCGTCTGCTGTTCGTGAGCTCACTAGTAGGCACCTGTTTCTCTCCCCTCCTCGGGGCTGTAGATGCCCACAATTTGCTGACGGAGCTTACTGTCAGAGCTGCTTGAAGATCTTAGCTCACAGAGGATCACGCTAGCCAGCGATCATTAAGTAAAAGTCTTTATTGAATTACAGTTTCCATTCTCACGCTGCTGCGCGCAACTCTACGTCTAGTAGCTAGATCGACGAAGCTCCGTCTGAGTCTCCGCCCCGTGCGCACCAACTTAATATCCTAGCCCTGCTCCACCTTTTCCGCCTGACTGTCCTCCTCTGGGTCCCTCTACCCCCCGGGGCTTCTTCCTTCCGGGATTCTTCTGACGCTGACCCGGACCCTCCTGCCTCCTTGCGCCGGGCTTTAGGACCTGGCTCCCTTTCCGGGCTGCTTACTGCGCCGCCTTCCTCTGCATTTGAACTTGGCGCGCGCGCCCAACCTTCCACTTTCCTCTTAACCGTTTCTTCGCTCCCCGATGGAGGTGTGGCCACTCCTGACTCATGCCCTCCCTCCTGTGGTGAGCTGCCAGCGCTTGCCCCCTGGCTCCCTTCCTCTTCCCTGCTCTCTGGCGGTGACGCTGGTCCCGATTTCCAACTGCTCTCCTCTGAGTCCCCTCTGGCTCTATCTTCCTGGGGTGCCCCCCTAGACTCCCCCCTTGCCCTGGCCACTGGTGCTCCTTTCTGTGAATCCTCTGATTCACTGGAAAGACTCGGAGATCTCGGCTCGTCGTCATCACTCATCTTTTCTTCTGCCTCCTCCCCTTCGCTCTCTGTTTCCTCCCTTGCCCTTGCCTCTGCTCCTAAACCCCTGACAGTTACGGTTACGGTTAGGGGTAGGGTTAGGGTTAGGGTTACGGTTAGGGTTAGGGTTAGGGTTAGGGTTAGGGTTAGGGTTAGGGTTAGGGTTAGGGTTAGGGTTAGGGTTACGGTTAAGATTAGGGTTAGGGTTAGGGTTAGGGTGAGAGTTAGGGTTAGGGTCAGGGTTTGGGTTAGTGTTAGGATTGGGGCGAGGGTTAGGGTAAGGGTTAGGGTTGGGGTTGGGGTTAGGGTTAGGG
>NC_138757.1:39830148-39835148 GCF_965113315.1 Podarcis vaucheri
CTGCTCCACCTTTTCCGCCTGACAGTTCTCCTCTGGGTCCCTCTGCCCCCCTGGGTCTCTCCCTTCCGGGATTCTTCTGACGCTGACCCCCCTGACTCCCCTGTCTCCTTGCGCCGGGCTTTAGGACCTGGCTCTCTTTCCGGGCTGCCTACTGCGCCACCTTCCTGTGCATTTGAACTTGGCGCGCGCGCCCAACCTTCCACTTTCCGTCTAACCGTCACTTCGCTCCCCGATGAAGGTGTGGCCACTCCTGACTCGTGCCCTCCCTCCTGTTGTGAGCTGCCAGCGCTAGTTCCCAGGCGCTCTTCCTCTTCCCTACTCTCTGGCGGTGACGTAGGTCCCGATCTCCAACTGCTCCCCTCTGAGTCCCCTCTAGCTCTTTCTTCCTGGGGTGTCCCCCTAGTCTCCCCCCTTGCCCTTGCCACTGGTGCTCCTCTTTGTGAATCTTCTGATTCACTGGACAGACTCGGAGATCTCGGGTCGTCGTCGTCACTCATCCTTTCTTCTGCCTCCTCCCCCTCGCTCTCTGTTTCCTCCCTTGCCCTCGCCTCTGCTCCTGAACCCCTGACATCCATCCCCCCCTCAAAGCCCCCCCTTCCCCCCTCCCCTCCCTCCGGTGCGGGAACTGGGTGCTGCAGTGTCAAAGGGACGAATGTCGGGTACAGTTCGCTTCCCGTGGCCGGCCTCCATCCGCAGACTCCCGGTTCTTCCTCCCTGCTCTCGTCAACGACGGTCACCTCTGCTTCCATCTCCGTGCCGCCGTGCTCGAGACCCTGGTTGTCCCCGAAACAGTCCATGTCGGTCTCTCCCTCGCTTCCTTCTGTAGGCGTAGCTCGTCCTGGACCCTCCAGCCACTTCCTGCGCCACTGCTCCTCTGGTCGATCATCCCACCAATACGAGGGTTCTGAGGCAGATCCCGAGGGTGACCCCTCCGGGGAACGGGCGTCTCGTGTCGGTTCCTCATCCGAGTCGAACCCCCGGAACGTGCTGGCTGAAAGCGTGGGCGTGAAAAGCCAGTCGTCGAAAAAGTCCGCCGGCATTGGCCTATGGGGAAAGAGGGCATGAAACTCTTCCTTGAGCAGAGGTTCATCTAGAGCGTAGCCCGGCACCCAGCTGTTGGCATTGGCCGGGGTGCCCTCCTTAGCGAGAAGGTATTCTACCCCCTCTTCCCCCCATCTGGAGTCCAAAATCTCCGTGACTTCGTTGAGGCGCACCTCCTGTGCCACTCCCCGTTGCCTGGTTCCCTCTCGGAGCGGACTCGGCGCCGTGCCGGGTTCCTGAAACCTGTGCGGTGCCTTGTAGGGAGTGAGCACCGATCTGTGGAACACCGGATGCATTCTGGAACCCTCCGGAAGCGCCAGCCTGAAAGCCACCGGGTTGACCTGCTCTTCGACTTGGTAGGGCCCCAGTTGCTTATGCCCTAGTTTCTTCTTGGCCAACGACCTGGCCGGCACTGCGTGGGCTGCTAACCAGACCCAGTCTCCCACCTGGATCTCTTCGCCAACCCTTCTGTGTTTGTCTGCCTGCACCTTGTATGCGTGTTTGGCCAGCTCCAGGTGCCGCCGCAGCTGATCGTGAACCTCTTGCAACTCCAACGCGAACGCATCTGCTGTCTGCGGCTCCCCCTCCACCAGTCTTTCCAGTCCCGGGAAGGTTCTGGGGTGCCTCCCGTTGTTGGCGAAGAACGGCGTGACCCCCGTGGACACGTGCTTCGTGTTGTTGTAGGCGAACTCGGCGAGCGGCAGGTAATCCACCCACGTCGCAGGCTGTTGATTCGCATAGCATCTCAGGTACTGCTGCATGATGGCATTGACCCGCTCCGCTTGCCCGTTGGTCTGCGGGTGTCTCGCCGACGCCAGGTTGATCTTGACGTTTAGGAAGCCCATCAGCTTCTGCCAGAAGTTCGAGATGAACTGCCGCCCGTGGTCGGACAGAATAGACCGTGGCAGACCGTGAACCTTGAACACGTGGTCTATGAACAGTTTGGCGGTTTGTTCCGCCGTGGCCACCTTCGCACACGGGATGAAATGCGCCATCTTGGAGAACAAGTCCACCACCACCAGCACGGCCGTCTTGCCCCTCGAGCTGGGCAGATCCGTGACGAAGTCCAGGGCGACTCTCTCCCATGGCTCGACCGGAGTTTGCAGCGGTTCCAACAGTCCGGCCGGCGGTCTGTGCACTGGTTTGGCCCTCTGGCAGGTGTCGCACCTCGCCACGTAGTCCGCGACCTCCCCTCTCATTCCGGGCCACCAGAAATCCCTGGCGACTAAGTCCACCGTCTTCTCCTTGCCAAAGTGCCCGGCAGTGGGCGCGTCGTGCAGCTGATGCAGTACCTTGGCGCGAAGTTCGTCTCCCGGCACGTAGATGGCCCCTTTGCGGATGAGCAATCCATCTCTCAGCTGGAACCCGTTGGTCGCTGCCGTGCCCCTTCGCATCTCAGCCATCTTTGCTTGCGCGAAAGAGTCATTCTGCAACGCTTGTCGCACCGCCTCCAGGTCCACTGTCGCCGCAGCGCACGCCCACACTGTTGGCGCGAAGATGTGCATGGCGGCCGCTGGCGTGGCGTCCTCCAGATACTGTGGCTTACGGGATAGCGCGTCCGCCATGATGTTGGTGTCCCCCGGGACATACTCTATTCGGAAGTCGAAATTCGCAAAGAACTCAGCCCAACGTATCTGCCTCTGGTTCAGGAACTGTGCCGTGCGCCAGTGCTCCAGATTCTTGTGGTCCGTGCAGACCTGCACCGTGTGCTTGGCTCCAATCAGGAAGTGCCTCCATGCTTTGAACGCTGCATGAATAGCCAGCAACTCCCTGTCCCAGATGGTGTAATTCTGTTCGGACTTGCTGAGCTTCCTGGAGTAAAACGCTCCGGGCCTCCAAACCCCCTGCGGGTCCTTCTGCAGCAGGACTGCTCCGACGGCCCTGTCCGAGGCGTCTGTTTCAACTCTCATCGGCCTGCTAGGATCGACATGAAGCAGCTGTTCCTCCGAGGCGAAAAGACGCTTGAGTGCCTGAAAGGACTGCTCCGCCTGCGCTGTCCAGATGAACTTCTTTTTCTTGGAACTGAGCGTGTCTGTAATGGCTGCAGTCTGCATAGCGAAGCCTTTGATGAACTTGCGATAGAAGTTCGCGAAGCCGACAAATCGTTGGACCTCCTTCCGGTTGCGTGGGCTTTTCCAATCCAACACCGCTCGAACCTTGGCGCTGTCCATGGCGAGCCCCTTGTCAGACAACCTGTATCCCAGGAAATCCACCTCCGTCACGTCGAATTGGCACTTCTCCAGCTTGGCGTAAAGCCTATGTTGCTGGAGCCTGCTCAGCACTTCCCTGACGTGTCTGTCATGCTCCTGCTGCGATTCCGAAAAGATCAGGATGTCATCCAAGAAACAGACGCACGTCTTGTAGAGGAGCCCCGCCAACACGTGATGCATGAAAGCTTGAAAAACGTGGGAGCCATTTTGCAATCCAAAAGGCATAACTCTATATTCGTAGGTGCCCAGGGGTGTGAACATGGCTGTCTTCCACTCATCTCCTTCCCGCATGCGAATCAGGTTGTACGCCCCTCGCAGGTCCAACTTGGTGAACACGCTGCCCTTGCGTACTTTCGCGAGGAGGTCGTCGATTCGGGGCATGGGGAAGTCCGACGGCTTGGTGACACTGTTCAAAATGCGGTAGTCCACCACGAGCCTTTTCTGGGGCGTGTCTCGCTTCTTCACAAAGAATACAGGACTGCCCCCCGCTGCCTGGGACTCTCGGATGAAACCGCGTTTCAAATTATGATCAATGAACTCCTTGAGTTCCTGCAGTTCGTCTTCAGACATGGAATACAGCTTCCCTTTGGGCAGCGCCGCCCCCGGCAGCAGGTCAATCTTGCAGTCATATGGTCTGTGGGGGGGTAGCTTGTCTGCCTCCTTCTCGCAGAAAACCTCCAAAAATTCTGCGTACTTGTGGGGAATCGCTTGCAGCGTGCCGAGCAGCAGCTGTGACTCCTCTTGCTCCCCTTCTTGCTGGGGCATGATGCAGTGTTCAGCACAAAAGGAAGAACCGAAGGTCAGCTGCCTCTGGTACCAAGCCAGCGTCGGGCTGTGCCTGTCCAGCCAACTCATGCCCAATACGATAGGCGTGTCTGAGAGTTGAGTGACGTTGAAGCTGATAATCTCCTTGTGATTTCCAAGCCGCAGCACCATAGGTGGCGTCTGCTTCACCACTTGCCCCCCTAACAGCTCCCTGCCATCCACCGTGACAACCTGCAGTGGAAGCGCGGCAGGCAGCAACTGTATAGCGTGCCGGTCGACAAAGTCCTGCCCTATGAAGTCTGCATTGCTTCCCGAGTCGACGGTGATTGGCACGTCCATGGTGATTCCATTGGGTAGCTGGAGCGATGCGGTGAGCCTCACTACTGGCTTGGGCGGGAGGGGGTCCATGGGCGGTAAAATCTCTGGGGACTGCTTCACTGACACGTCTGGCTGGGCCCCAGTGCCTCCTCTTCCAGCCAGACATCGTCGTTTCCCTGCTGTGGTTCTCCTTGCTGCGTTGCTGCAGTCACCATTGCTGAGGCTGCAGTGTGCTTGTGGAGCCTCCGGGGACACTCTTTCGCCAAATGGCCTGGATCCTCGCAGATGTAACACTTCCTGTTCCCTCTAGGAGGCTTCGCTTTCACTGCTGCCGGTGCTAGGGCTCTGGCTGCTGACTGAGCCCTTGCACTCCCAACCTCCATCGGTTCCACCCCTCCCCCTGTTGGGGGCGTGGATTGCGCACGCGCTGCTTCTCTGGGAAGGAAGGAGGAGCCCCTGGCTGGTTCGCGCCCGCTGCGCCCTTCGTCCCTGCTCCACGGACGTTCTTCCAGCCGCACTCCCACCGCCAGCGCCCTCTGAACGATCTCCTGCGTGGTCCGGGGTCTCCCCCCCCTCGCAATCTCATCTTTCACCGAGCTGTTCAAGCCCTCCCAAAAAAGGTCTCTGACGGGAGCCGAATCTCTGTCCCATTCCAGGGCACTGACC
>NC_138757.1:39852648-39855148 GCF_965113315.1 Podarcis vaucheri
CGTTTCGGTTAGGGTTAGGGTTACGGTTAGGGTTAGGGTTAGGGTTAGGGTTACGGTTAAGATTAGGGTTAGGCTTAGGGTTAGGGTTAGGGTTAGTGTTACGGTTAGGGTTAGGGTTAGTGTTAAGGTTAGGATTGGGCTTAGGGTTAGGATTAGGGTTAGGGTTAGGGTTAGGGTTACGGTTAGGGTTAGGGTTAGGATTGTTGTTAGGGTTAGGGTTAGGGTTAGGGTTAGGGTTAGGGTTAGGGTTAGGGTTAGGGTTAGGGTTAAGGTTAGGATTGGGGTTAGGGTTAGGGTTAGGGTTAGGATTGGCGTTAGGGTTAGGTTTAGGGTTAGGTTTAGCGTTTCTGTTAGGGTTAGGGTTAGGGTTAGGGTTAGGGTTAGGGTTAGCGTTAGCGTTTGGGTTAGGGTTAGGGTTAGGGTTGGGTTAGGGTAAGGGCTAGGGCTAGGTTTAGGGTTTGGGCTAGGGTTACGGTTACGGTTATGGTTATGGTTATGGTTATGGTTAGGGTTAGGGTTAGGGTTAGGGTTAGGGTTAGGGTTAGGATTAGGATTGGGGCGAGGGTTAGGGTTAGGGTAAGGGTTAGGGTTGGGGTTAGGGTTAGGGTGAGGGTTAGGGTTAGTGTAACGGTTAGGGTTAGGGTTAGGGTTAGGTTTAGCGTATCTGTTAGGGTTAGGGTTAGGGTTAGGGTTAGGGTTAGGGTTACGGTTACGGTTACGGTTACGGTTAGGGTTAGGGTTAGGGTTAGCGTTTCGGTTAGGGTTAGGGTTACGGTTAGGGTTAGGGTTAGGGTTAGGATTGTTGTTAGGGTTAGGGTTAGGGTTAGGGTTAGGGTTAGGGTTAGGGTTAGGGTTAGGGTTAGGGTTGGGGTTGGGGTTAGGGTTAGGGTTAGGGTTACGGTTAAGATTAGGGTTAGGGTTAGGGTTAGGGTTAGGGTTAGGGCTAGGGTTAGGGTTAGGGTTACGGTTACGGTTAGGGTTAGGGTTAGGGTTAGGGTTAGGGTTAGGGTTAGGGTTAGGGTTAGTGTTAGGGTTAGTGTTAGGGTTAGGGTTAGGGTTAGGGTTAGGGTTAGGGTTAGGGTTGGGGTTGGGCTTAGGGTTAGGGTTAGGGTTAGGGTTACGGTTAAGATTAGGGTTAGGGTTAGGGTTAGGGTTAGAGTTATGGTTAGGGTTAGGGTTAGGGTTAGGGTTAGGGTTAGGGTTAGGGTTAGGGTTAGGGTTAGGGTTAGGGTTAGGGTTAGGGTTAGGGTTAGGGTTAGGGTTTGGGTTTGGGTTAGTGTTACGGTTAGGGTTATGGTTAGGGTTAGGGTTAAGGTTAGGATTGGGCTTAGGGTTAGGGTTAGGGTTAGGGTTAGGGTTAGGGTTACGGTTAGGGTTACGGTTAGGATTGTTGTTAGCGTTAGCGTTAGGGTTAGGGTTAGGGTTAGGGTTAGGGTTAGGGTTAGGGTTAGGGTTAGGGTTACGGTTAGGGTTAGGGTTAGGGTTAGGTTTAGCGTTTCGGTTAGGGTTAGGGTTAGGGTTAGGGTTACGGTTAGGGTTAGGGTTAGGATTGTAGTTAGGGTTAGGGTTAGGGTTAGGGTTAGGGATAGGGTTAGGGTTAGGGTTAGGGTTAGGGTTAGGGTTGGGGTTGGGGTTGGGGTTGGGGTTAGGGTTAGGGTTAGGGTTAGGGTTAGGGTTAGGGTTAGGGTTACGGTTAAGATTAGGGTTAGGGTTAGGGTTAGGGTTAGGGCTAGGGTTAGGGTTAGGGTTAGGGTTAGAGCTAGGGTTACGGTTACGGTTACGGTTAGGGTTAGGTTTAGCTATTCGGTTAGGGTTAGGGTTAGGATTGTTGTTAGGGTTAGGGTTAGGGTTAGGGTTGGGGTTGGGGTTAGGGTTAGGGTTAGGGTTACGGTTAAGATTAGTGTTAGGGTTAGGGTTAGGGTTAGGGTTAGGGCTAGGGTTAGGGTTAGGGTTAGGGTTAGGGTTACGGTTACGGTTAGGGTTAGGGTTAGGGTTAGGGTTAGGGTTAGGGTTAGTGTTAGTGTTAGTGTTAGGGTTAGGGTTAGGGTTAGGGTTAGGGTTAGGGTTAGGGTTAGGGTTAGGGTTAGGGTTAGGGTTAGGGTTAGGGTTGGGGTTAGGGTTAGGGTTAGGGTTAGGGTTAAGATTAGGGTTAGGGTTAGGGTTAGAGTTATGGTTAGGGTTAGGGTTAGGGTTAGGGTTAGGGTTAATGTTAGAGTTAGAGTTAGGGTTAGGGTTAGGGTTAGGGTTAGGGTTAATGTTAGAGTTAGGGTTAGGGTTAGGGTTAGGGTTAAGTTTAGGGTTAGGGTTAGGGTTAGGGTTAGGGTTAGGGTTAAGGTTAGGGTTAGGGTTAGGGTTAGGGTTAGGGTTAGGGTTAGGGTTAGGGTTAGGGTTAGGGTTACGGTTAGGGTTAGGGTTAGGGTTAGCGTTTCGGTTAGGGTTAGGGTTACGGTTAGGGTTAGGGTTAGGGTTAGGATTGTTGTTAGGGTTAGGGTTAGGGTTA
>NC_138757.1:39872648-39887648 GCF_965113315.1 Podarcis vaucheri
GGTTAGGGCTAGGGTTAGGGTTAGGGTTAGGGTTAGGGTTACGTTTAGGGTTAGGGTTCGTGTTAGGGTTAGCATTAGGGTTAGGGATGGGTTAGGGTTAGGGTTCGGGTTCGGGTTCGGGTTCGGGATAGGGTTAGGGCTAGGGCTAGGGCTAGGGCTAGGGCTAGGGCTAGGGCTAGGGCTAGGGTTAGGGTTAGGGTTAGGGTTATGGTTACGGTTAGGGTTAGGGTTAGGGTTAGGGTTAGGGTTGGGGTTAGGGTTAGGGTTACGTTTAAGATTAGGGTTAGGGTTAGGGTTAGGGTTAGGGTTAGGGTTTGGGTTAGGGTTAGTGTTACGGTTAGGGTTAGGGTTAGGGTTAGGGTTAGGGTTAGGGTTAGGGTTAGGGTTAGGGTTAGGGTTAGGGTTAGGGTTAGGGTTAGGGTTAGGGTTGGGGTTAGGGTTAGGGTTGGGGTTAGGGTTAGGGTTAGGGTTAGGGTTACGGTTAAGATTAGGGTTAGGGTTAGGGTTAGGGTTAGGGTTAGGGTTAGGGTTAGGGTTAGGGCTAGGGCTAGGGCTAGGGTTAGGGTTAGGGTTAGGGTTAGGGTTAGGGTTAGGGTTAGGGTTAGGGTTAGGGTTAGGGTTAGGGTTACGGTTAGGGTTAGGGTTAGGGTTAGGGTTAGGGTTAGGGTTAGTGTTAGGGTTAGGGTTAGGGTTAGGGTTAGGGTTAGGGTTGGGGTTGGGGTTGGGGTTAGGGTTAGGGTTAGGGTTACGGTTAAGATTAGGGTTAGGGTTAGGGTTAGGGTTAGGGTTAGGGTTAGGGTTAGGGTTAGGGTTAGGGTTAGGGTTAGTTTTAGGGTTAGGGTTTGGGTTAGTGTTACGGTTAGGGTTAGGGTTAGGGTTAAGGTTAGGATTGGGCTTAGGGTTAGGGTTAGGGTTAGGGTTAGGGTTATAGTTAGGGTTATGGTTAGGGTTACGGTTAGGGTTACGGTTAGGGTTACGGTTAGGGTTACGGTTAGGATTGTTGTTAGCGTTAGCGTTAGGGTTAGGGTTAGGGTTAGGGTTACGGTTAGGGTTAGGGTTAGGGTTAGGTTTAGCGTTTCGGTTAGGGTTAGGGTTAGGGTTACGGTTAGGGTTAGGGTTAGGATTGTTGTTAGGGTTAGGGTTAGGGTTAGGGTTAGGGTTAGGGTTAGGGTTAGGGTTAGGGTTGGGGTTGGGGTTAGGGTTAGGGTTACGGTTACGGTTAAGATTAGGGTTAGGGTTAGGGTTAGGGTTAGGGTTAGGGCTAGGGTTAGGGTTAGGGTTAGGGTTAGGGTTAGGGTTAGGGTTAGGGTTAGGGTTAGGGTTAGGGTTAGGGTTAGGGTTAGGGTTAGGGTTAGGGTTAGGGCTAGGGTTACGGTTACGGTTACGGTTAGGGTTAGGTTTAGCTATTCGGTTAGGGTTAGCGTTAGGATTGTTGTTAGGCTTAGGGTTAGCGTTAGGGTTAGTGTTAGGGTTAGGGTTAGGGCTGGGGTTGGGTTAGGGTTAGTGTTACGGTTAGGGTTAGGGTTAGGGTTAGGGTTAGGGTTAGGGTTAGGGTTAGGGTTGGGGTTGGGGTTAGGGTTAGGGTTAGGGTTAGGGTTACGGTTAAGATTAGGGTTAGGGTTAGGGTTAGGGTTAGGGTTAGGGTTAGGGTTAGGGTTAGGGTTAGGGTTAGGGTTAGGGTTAGGGTTTGGGTTAGTGTTACGGTTAGGGTTAGGGTTAGGGTTAAAGTTAGGATTGGGCTTAGGGTTAGGGTTAGGGTTAGGGTTAGGGTTAGGGTTATAGTTAGGGTTATGGTTAGGGTTACGGTTAGGGTTACGGTTAGGCTTACGGTTAGGATTGTTGTTAGCGTTAGCGTTAGGGTTAGGGTTAGGGTTACGGTTAGGGTTAGGGTTAGGTTTAGCGTTTCGGTTAGGGTTAGGGTTAGGGTTAGGGTTAGGGTTAGGGTTAGGGTTAGGGTTAGGGTTAGGGTTGGGGTTGGGGTTAGGGTTAGGGTTAGGGTTAGGGTTAGGGTTAGGGTTAGGGTTAGGGTTAGGGTTAGGGTTAGGGTTAGGGTTAGGGTTGGGGTTGGGGTTAGGGTTAGGGTTAGGGTTAGGGTTAGGGTTAGGGTTAGGGTTACGGTTAAGATTAGGGTTAGGGTTAGGGTTAGGGTTAGGGTTAGGGTTAGGGTTAGGGCTAGGGTTAGGGTTAGGGTTAGGGTTAGGGTTAGGGTTAGGGTTAGGGTTACGGTTAGGGTTAGGGTTAGGGTTAGGTTTAGCGTTTCGTTTAGGGTTAGGGTTAGGGTTACGGTTAGGGTTAGGGTTAGGATTGTTGTTAGGGTTAGGGTTAGGGTTAGGGTTAGGGTTAGGGTTAGGGTTAGGGTTGGGGTTGGGGTTAGGGTTAGGGTTACGGTTACGGTTAAGATTAGGGTTAGGGTTAGGGTTAGGGTTAGGGTTAGGGCTAGGGTTAGGGTTAGGGTTAGGGTTAGGGTTAGGGTTAGGGTTAGGGTTAGGGTTAGGGTTAGGGTTAGGGTTAGGGTTAGGGTTAGGGTTAGGGTTAGGGTTAGGGTTAGGGTTAGGGCTAGGGTTACGGTTACGGTTACGGTTAGGGTTAGGTTTAGCTATTCGGTTAGGGTTAGCGTTAGGATTGTTGTTAGGCTTAGGGTTAGCGTTAGGGTTAGTGTTAGGGTTAGGGTTAGGGCTGGGGTTGGGTTAGGGTTAGTGTTACGGTTAGGGTTAGGGTTAGGGTTAGGGTTAGGGTTAGGGTTGGGGTTGGGGTTAGGGTTAGGGTTAGGGTTAGGGTTACGGTTAAGATTAGGGTTAGGGTTAGGGTTAGGGTTAGGGTTAGGGTTAGGGTTAGGGTTAGGGTTAGGGTTAGGGTTTGGGTTAGTGTTACGGTTAGGGTTAGGGTTAGGGTTAAAGTTAGGATTGGGCTTAGGGTTAGGGTTAGGGTTAGGGTTAGGGTTAGGGTTATAGTTAGGGTTATGGTTAGGGTTACGGTTAGGGTTACGGTTAGGCTTACGGTTAGGATTGTTGTTAGCGTTAGCGTTAGGGTTAGGGTTAGGGTTACGGTTAGGGTTAGGGTTAGGTTTAGCGTTTCGGTTAGGGTTAGGGTTAGGGTTAGGGTTAGGGTTAGGGTTAGGGTTAGGGTTAGGGTTAGGGTTGGGGTTGGGGTTAGGGTTAGGGTTAGGGTTAGGGTTAGGGTTAGGGTTAGGGTTAGGGTTAGGGTTAGGGTTAGGGTTAGGGTTGGGGTTGGGGTTAGGGTTAGGGTTAGGGTTAGGGTTAGGGTTAGGGTTAGGGTTACGGTTAAGATTAGGGTTAGGGTTAGGGTTAGGGTTAGGGTTAGGGTTAGGGCTAGGGTTAGGGTTAGGGTTAGGGTTAGGGTTAGGGTTAGGGTTAGGGTTACGGTTACGGTTAGGGTTAGGGTTAGGGTTAGTGTTAGGGTTAGGGTTAGGGTTAGGGTTAGGGTTAGGGTTAGGGTTAGGGTTGGGGTTGGGGTTGGGGTTAGGGTTAGGGTTAGGGTTACGGTTAAGATTAGGGTTAGGGTTAGGGTTAGGGTTAGGGTTAGGGTTAGGGTTAGGGTTAGGGTTAGGGTTAGGGTTAGGGTTAGGATTGGGCTTAGGGTTAGGGTTAGGGTTAGGGTTAGGGTTAGGGTTAGGGTTATAGTTAGGGTTATGGTTAGGGTTACGGTTAGGGTTACGGTTAGGGTTACGGTTAGGGTTACGGTTAGGATTGTTGTTAGCGTTAGCGTTAGGGTTAGGGTTAGGGTTACGGTTAGGGTTAGGGTTAGGTTTAGCGTTTCGGTTAGGGTTAGGGTTACGGTTGGGGTTAGGGTTAGGATTGTTGTTAGGGTTAGGGTTAGGGTTAGGGTTAGGGTTAGGGTTAGGGTTAGGGTTGGGGTTGGGGTTAGGGTTAGGGTTACGGTTACGGTTAAGATTAGGGTTAGGGTTAGGGTTAGGGTTAGGGTTAGGGTTAGGGCTAGGGCTAGGGTTAGGGTTAGGGTTAGGGTTAGGGTTAGGGTTAGGGTTAGGGCTAGGGTTACGGTTACGGTTACGGTTAGGGTTAGGTTTAGCTATTCGGTTAGGGTTAGGGTTAGGATTGTTGTTAGGCTTAGGGTTAGCGTTAGGGTTAGTGTTAGGGTTAGGGTTAGGGCTGGGGTTGGGGTTAGGGTTAGGGTTAGGGTTAGGGTTAGGGTGAGGGTGAGGGTGAGGGTTACGGTTAATATTAGGGTTAGGGTTAGGGTTAGGGTTAAGGTTAGGATTGGGCTTAGGGTTAGGGTTAGGCTTACGGTTAGGGTTAGGGTTAGGATTGTTGTTAGGGTTAGGGTTAGGGTTAGGGTTAGGGTTAGGGTTAGGGTTAGGGTTAGGGTTAGGGTTAGAGTTAGGTTTAGGGTTAGGGTTAGGGTTAGGGTTAGGATTGGGGCGAGGGTTAGGGTTAGGGTTAGGCTTAGGGATGGGATTACGGGTTAGGGTTAGGGTTAGGGTGAGGATTACGGTTAGGGTTAGGGTTAGTGTTAGGGTTAGGATTAGGGTTAGGGATGGGTTCGGGTTCGGGTTCGGGTTCGGGTTCGGGATAGGGTTAGGGCTAGGGCTAGGGCTAGGGCTAGGGCTAGGGCTAGGGCTAGGGCAAGGGTTAGGGTTAGGGTTAGGGTTAGGGTTACGGTTAGGGTTAGGGTTAGGGTTAGGGTTGGGGTTAGGGTTACGTTTAAGATTAGGGTTGGGGTTAGGGTTAGGGTTAGGGTTAGGGTTAGGGTTAGAGTTAGAGTTAGGGTTAGGGTTAGGGTTAGGGTTAGGGTTAGGGTTAGGGTTTGGGTTAGGGTTAGTGTTACGGTTAGGGTTAGGGTTAGGGTTAGGGTTAGGGTTAGGGTTAGGGTTAGGGTTAAGGTTAGGGTTAGGGTTAGGGTTAGGGTTAGGGTTGGGGTTGGGGTTAGAGTTAGGTTTAGGGTTATGGTTAGTGTTAGGGTTAGGGTTAGGATTAGGATTGGGGCGAGGGTTAGGGTTAGGGTAAGGGTTAGGGTTGGGGTTAGGGTTAGGGTTAGGGTTAGGGTTAGGGTGAGGATTAGGGTTAGGGTTAGGGTTAGGGTTAGGGTTAGGGTTAGGATTAGGATTAGGGTTAGCGATGGGTTAGGGTTAGGGTTAGGGTTAGGGTTAGGGTTAGGGTTAGGGCTAGGGTTACGGTTACTGTTACGGTTAGGGGTAGGTTTAGCGTTTCGGTTAGGGTTAGGGTTAGGATTGTTCTTAGGGTTAGGGATTAGGGTTAGGGATTAGGGTTAGGGTTAGGGTTAGGGTTGGGGTTGGGGTTAGGGTTTGGGTTTGGGTTAGGGTTAGGGTTAGGGTTAGGGTTAGGGTTAGGGTTAGGGTTAAGGTTAGGGTTAGGGTTAGGGTTAGGGTTAGGGTAAGGGTTAGGGTTGGCGTTAGGGTTAGGGTTAGGGTTAGGGTGAGGATTAGGGTTAGGGTTAGGTTTAGGATTAGGGTTAGCGATGGGTTAGGGTTAGGGTTAGGGTTAGGGTTAGGGTTAGGGTTAGGGCTAGGGTTAGGGTTAGGGCTAGGGTTACGGTTACGGTTACGGTTAGGGGTAGGTTTAGCGTTTCGGTTAGGGTTAGGGTTAGGATTGTTGTTAGGGTTAGGGTTAGGGTTAGGGTTAGGGTTAGGGTTAGGATTGGGGCGAGGGTTAGGGTTAGGGTTAGGCTTAGGGATGGGATTACGGGTTAGGGTTAGGGTTAGGGTGAGGATTACGGTTAGGGTTAGGGTTAGTGTTAGGGTTAGGATTAGGGTTAGGGATGGGTTAGGGTTCGGGTTCGGGTTCGGGTTCGGGTTCGGGTTCGGGATAGGGTTAGGGCTAGGGCTAGGGCTAGGGCAAGGGTTAGGGTTAGGGTTAGGGTTAGGGTTACGGTTAGGGTTAGGGTTAGGGTTAGGGTTGGGGTTAGGGTTAGGGTTACTGTCAGGGGTTCAGGAGCAGAGACGCAGAGAAGGGAGGAAGCAGAGAGCGAGGGGGAGGAATCCGAAGGGAAAATGAGTGATGATGACGACCCGAGATCTCCAAGCCTAAGCAGTGAGTCAGAGGACTCCCAAAAGGGAGCCCCAGTGAGCAGAGCAAGGGGGGGATCCGGGGGGACACCCCAGGAGGAAGGGAACAGAGGAGATTCAGAGAGTAGCAGCTGGAAGTCGGGACCCACGCTCATAACTGAGGGCGGCAGCAGCTGGAAGTCGGGACCCACGCTCAAGACTGAGAGCAGCAGGGAGGAAGGTAGCCAGGCATCGGGTTCCGGAGGCTGTCAGCAGGAGGGAGGGCACGAGTCAGGGGTGGTCACGCCCTCCTCAGAGAGCGAGGCAACGGTTAAGAGGAAAGTAGAGAGTTGGGCGCGCGCGCCAAGTTCAAATGCAGCGGAAGCTGGAGCAGTAAGCAGCCCGGAGAGTGAGCCAGGTCCTAAAGCCCGCCGCAAGGAGGCAGAAGGATCAGGGGGGTCAGCGTCAGAGGAGAGTAGAAGGGAGGAGGCCCAGGGGGGCAGAAGGACCCAGAGACGTAGGGAGAGGCGAAGGAGGTGGAGCAAGGCTAGGGTATTAAGCTGGTGTGCAAGAGGCGGGGACTCAGACGGGTCTTCGCCGACCTAGGGCAGAAGGTGTAGAGCTGCACGCTGCAGTTCGGAAATGAAACCTGTAACTTAATAAAGACTCTTATAAAGTGAACGCTGGCGGACTTGGTCCTATGTGAGCTGGGACTGGGTGGCAGCTCTGACAGTAAGACCCGTCTCCTAAAAGCTTCGGACACCTGATACCTCGCAGCGGAGAGAGAGGCAGCTGGAGGAGGGGATCGGTGTTTGGGAGCAAGCTCACGACGGTTAGCAGAGATGACAGAAGCAGAGAAAGTTGCAGCGCTGCAACAGGCAGTTACCCAATTGAACGCGGAGGTACTGGCATCCAAGAAGAGGGAGGAGGATGCGGCAGCCGCCTACAGAGATCTCCACGCCAGGTTTGAAGCATGGGTCAAACACGGGCAGCCAGGACCCAGACCGGAGGGGGTTGGGTTGGCACGGAGAGCAGGAGGGCTTGTGGCTCACTTCGATGGGAATTTACAACAGTACCCCAATTTTCGGGCAGACGTAATGTGCGCACTGCAACTGCTGGCAAAAGACTTTAGAGATGAGGAAGAGAAAGTGGGGTTCATACTATCCCATTTGCATGGGGATGCTAAAGCGTGGCTACGCAATTTGTGGAGGGATAAAGATCCGGCGCTTCAGAATGCAGATGCCTTTATCAAAGCGATGGATGCGTGTTTTTTGTCTACTATTGATGTGGATCTTGCCCGACGGGAGATTCATGGACTAAAACAAGGGAGGGCAAGCGTCCGGCAGTACCACGCCCGCTTTTTTGCGCTGGTCAGTGCCTTAGAGTGGGACCGGGATTCGCCCCCTGTCAGAGACCTGTTCTGGGAGGGTCTAAGCTCTGCGGTCAAGGATGAAATTGCAAGGGGGGAGAGGCCCCGAAGCACGCAGGAGGTGGTCCAAAGGGCGCTGACTGTGGGGGTGAGGCTGGAAGAACGTCCATGGTGCAGAGATGAAGGACGTGGAGGGCGCGAAGCAGCGAGAAGTTTCTCTTTCGTTCCAAGAGAAGCAGCGCGTGCGCAATCCACACCTCCGCCAGGAGGGGGAGGGGAACCGATGGAGGTTGGAGGTGCAAGGGCTCAGTCAGCAGCCAGAGCCCAAGCACCGACAGCAGTGAAAGCGAAGCCTCCTAGAGGGAACAGGAAGTGTTACATCTGCGAGGATCCAGGCCATTTGGCGAAGGAGTGTCCCCGGAGGCTCCACAAGCACACTGCAGCCTCAGCAATGGTGACTGCAGCAACGCAGCAAGGAGAACCACAGCAGGGAAACGACGATGTCTGGCTGGAGACAGAGGCACTGGGGCCCAGCCAGACGCATCAGTGAAGCAGTCCCCAGCGATCTTGCAACCCACGGACCCCCTCCCACCCAAACCAGTAGTGCAGCTCACAGCATCTCTCCAGCTACCCGATGGCGTCACTATCGAAGTGCCGCTTTCCGTGGATTCTGGAAGCAACGCAGACTTTATAGCGCAGGATTTTGTGGAGCAGCACGCTATACAGCTACTGCCTGCCACTCTGCCCCTGCAAGTCGTCACAGTGGATGGCAGAGAGTTGCTAGGGGGGCAGGTGGTGAAGCAGACGCCACCGATGGTGATGCGCCTTGGCAACCACAGGGAAGTCATCAGTTTTAATGTCACCCAACTGTCGGACACGCCCATTGTGTTGGGCATGAGTTGGCTGGACAGGCACAGTCCGACACTGGCTTGGTACCAGAGACAGCTGATCTTCGGCTCCTCTTATTGCGCAGAACACTGCATCCTGCCCAGACAGGAGGGAGAGGAGGAGGAATCACAACTGCAGTTGGGAACGTTGCAAGCAGTCCCCCACAAATACGCAGACTTTCTGGAGGTCTTCTGCGAGAAAGAGGCTGACAAGCTACCACCGCACAGGCAATATGACTGCAAGATTGACCTCCTACCAGGGGCGACGCTGCCGAAAGGGAAGCTGTATTCCATGTCTGAGGACGAATTACAGGAACTCAAACAGTTCATAGATCACAATTTGCAGCGCGGTTTCATCCGGGAGTCCAGGGCAGTAGGGGGCAGTCCTGTTTTCTTCGTGAAGAAGAAAGACACGCCCCAAAAAAGACTGGTGGTGGATTTTCGCCTCTTAAACAAGATGACCAAGCCTTCTGATTTCCCCATGCCCAGGATTGACGACCTACTAGCGACGGTGCGCAAGGGACGCGTGTTCACCAAGTTGGACCTGCGAGGTGCGTACAATCTCATCCGCATGAGGGAGGGCGATGAGTGGAAGACAGCCATGTTCACGCCTCTGGGCACCTACGAATACAGAGTGATGCCGTTTGGATTGCAAAACGGTTCTCACTGTTTCCAAGCTTTCATGCATCATGTGTTGGCGGGACTCCTTTACAAGAAGTGCGTCTGCTTTCTGGATGACATCCTGATATTCTCCGAATCGCAGCAAGCCCATGACCAAGATGTTCGGGAGGTGCTGAAGAGGCTGCAGCAGCATAGACTGTACGCCAAACTGGAGAAGTGCCAGTTCGACACGACGGAGGTGGATTTCTTGGGTTACAAGTTGTCGGACAAGGGGCTAGCCATGGACAGCGCCAAGGTTCGTGCGGTGTTGGATTGGAAGAGCCCGCGCAACCGGAAGGAGGTCCAGCGGTTTGTCGGCTTCGCCAACTTCTATCGCAAGTTTATCAAGGGGTTCGCGATGCAGACGGCGGCCATTACGGACACGCTAAGCTCCAAGAAAAAGAAATTCATCTGGACGGAGCAGGCGGAGCAGTCCTTTCAGGCACTCAAGCGTCTCTTCGCGTCGGAAGAGCAACTGCTGCATATCGACCCCAGCAGACCGATGCGGGTAGAGACAGACGCGTCCGATAGAGCAGTGGGAGCTGTCCTGCTGCAAAGGGACCCACAGGGGGTCTGGAGGCCGGGAGCGTTCTACTCCAGAAAGCTCAGCAAGTCGGAGCAGAACTACACCATCTGGGACAGGGAGTTGCTGGCCATTCATGCAGCTTTCAAGGCGTGGAGGCACTTCCTGATCGGCGCCAAGCACACGGTGCAGGTCTGCACGGATCACAAGAATCTGGAGCACTGGCGCACGGCTCAGTTCCTGAACCAGAGGCAGATACGTTGGGCGGAGTTCTTTGCTGACTTCAATTTCCGAATAGAGTACGTCCCAGGCGACACCAACGTCATGGCGGATGCACTGTCCCGCAAACCGCAATACCTCGAAGAGGCGACGCCAGCGGCAGCCATGCACATCTTCGCGCCAACAGCGTGGGCGTGCGCTTCAGCCACAGTAGACCTGGATGCGGTGCGGCGGGCGTTGCAGGACGACTCCTTCGCGCAGGCGAAGATGGCAGAGGTGCACAAGGGCACGGCGAAGGGCGACGAGTTCCAGATACGAGACGGCTTGCTCTTACGTAAAGGGGCCCTCTACGTGCCGGGAGACGAACTTCGCGCCAGGGTACTGCAGCAGCTGCACGACGCACCCACGGCCGGGCACTTTGGCACGGAAAAAACGGTGGAATTAGTCGCAAGGGACTTTTGGTGGCCCAGACTGAGAGGGGAAGTCGCGGACTACGTTGCGAGGTGCGACACCTGCCAGAGGGCCAAACCGGTGCACAAACCACCGGCGGGACTGCTGGAACCGCTGCAAACGCCGTTTGAACCGTGGGAGAGAGTGGCCCTGGACTTTGTTACGGATCTACCCAGCTCGAGAGGCAAGACAGCTGTACTAGTGGTGGTGGACTTGTTCACCAAGATGGCACATTTCATTCCGTGTGCGAAGGTGGCCACGGCGGAACAAACCGCCAAACTGTTCATAGATCACGTGTTCAAAGTGCATGGTCTGCCGCGGTCTATCCTGTCCGACCGCGGGCGCCAGTTCGTCTCGAATTTCTGGCAGAAGCTGATGAGTTTTCTAAATGTCAAGGTCGATCTGGCATCAGCAAGACACCCGCAGACCAACGGGCAAGCAGAGAGGGTCAATGCTATCATGCAGCAGTACCTGAGATGCTATGCCAATCAACAACCTGCGACCTGGGTGGATTACCTGCCGCTCGCCGAGTTCGCTTACAACAACACGAAGCACGTGTCCACAGGGGTGACGCCGTTCTTCGCCAACAATGGGAGGAATCCCAGAACATTCCCGGGACGGGAGAGAGTGGGGGACGGAGAACCACAGACGGCGGACGCGTTCGCGTCAGAGTTGCAGGCGGTACACGATCAACTCCGACGGCAGCTGGAGCTAGCTAAGCACGCCTACAAGGTGCAAGCTGACAAGCACAGGCGGGTTGGCGAAGAGATCCAAGTGGGAGACTGGGTCTGGTTGGCAGCCCACGCAGTGCCGACCAGGTCACTAGCCAAGAAGAAGTTGGGGCACAAGCAAATTGGTCCGTACCAAGTCGAAGCGCAGATCAACCCGGTAGCCTTCCGACTGGCGCTGCCGGAGGGTTCCAGAATGCATCCGGTGTTCCACAGGTCGGTGCTCACTCCCTACAAGGCACCTCACAGATTCCAGGAGCCAGGGACGGCACCGAGTCCGTTCCGGGAGCGGACGGAGACGCGAGGGGTGACGCAGCAAGACCCCATCAACGAGGTCACGGAGATTTTGGACTCCAGATGGGGGGAAGAGGGAGTCGAATACCTCCTAGCCAGAGAGGGCACCCGGGCCAGCGCCAATAGCTGGGTGCCAGACTACGCTTTGGAGGAACCCCTGCTCAAGGACGAGTTTCATGCCCTTTTCCCACACAGACCCATGCCAGCGAGCTTCTTCGACGACTGGCTGTTCACGCCCACACTTTCTTCCAGCACGTTCCATGGATTCGACTCGGACGGGGAACCCGCACTGAGCACCCGTTCCCCAGAAGGATCGCCGGCGGGTTCGGCGTCAGACACCTCGTATTGGTGGGACGATCGACCGGAGGAGCAATGGCGCCGGAAGTGGCTGGAGATGCCAGGTCGAGCGACCGACGCAGAGACTGACATGGACGTGTTCGGGGAGGACCTTGGGTTCGAGCACGGCGGTACAGAGATGGAAGCGGAACAGGTCAACGTCGGCGACCGCGAGGAGGAAGACTCGGAGGTCTTCAGTTGGCGGCCAACCACAGGGAGCGAACTGTATCCGGCATTCCCTCCCGTGATGATGGAGCACCCAGCACCCACACCTGAAAGCGGGGAGGGGGGAAGGGGGGGCTTCGAGGGGGGGATGGATGTCAGGGGTTCAGGAGCAGAGACGCAGAGAAGGGAGGAAGCAGAGAGCGAGGGGGAGGAATCCGAAGGGAAAATGAGTGATGATGACGACCCGAGATCTCCAAGCCTAAGCAGTGAGTCAGAGGACTCCCAAAAGGGAGCCCCAGTGAGCAGAGCAAGGGGGGGATCCGGGGGGACACCCCAGGAGGAAGGGAACAGAGGAGATTCAGAGAGTAGCAGCTGGAAGTCGGGACCCACGCTCATAACTGAGGGCGGCAGCAGCTGGAAGTCGGGACCCACGCTCAAGACTGAGAGCAGCAGGGAGGAAGGTAGCCAGGCATCGGGTTCCGGAGGCTGTCAGCAGGAGGGAGGGCACGAGTCAGGGGTGGTCACGCCCTCCTCAGAGAGCGAGGCAACGGTTAAGAGGAAAGTAGAGAGTTGGGCGCGCGCGCCAAGTTCAAATGCAGCGGAAGCTGGAGCAGTAAGCAGCCCGGAGAGTGAGCCAGGTCCTAAAGCCCGCCGCAAGGAGGCAGAAGGATCAGGGGGGTCAGCGTCAGAGGAGAGTAGAAGGGAGGAGGCCCAGGGGGGCAGAAGGACCCAGAGACGTAGGGAGAGGCGAAGGAGGTGGAGCAAGGCTAGGGTATTAAGCTGGTGTGCAAGAGGCGGGGACTCAGACGGGTCTTCGCCGACCTAGGGCAGAAGGTGTAGAGCTGCACGCTGCAGTTCGGAAATGAAACCTGTAACTTAATAAAGACTCTTATAAAGTGAACGCTGGCGGACTTGGTCCTATGTGAGCTGGGACTGGGTGGCAGCTCTGACAGTTACGTTTAAGATTAGGGTTAGGGTTAGGGTTAGGGTTAGGGTTAGGGTTAGGGTTAGGGTTAGGGTTAGGGTTAGGGTTAGGGTTTGGGTTAGGGTTAGTGTTACGGTTAGGGTTAGGGTTAGGGTTGGGGTTAGGGTTAAGGTTAGGGTTAGGGTTAGGGTTAGGGTTGGGGTTGGGGTTAGAGTTAGGTTTAGGGTTATGGTTAGTGTTAGGGTTAGGGTTAGGATTAGGATTGGGGCGAGGGTTAGGGTTAGGGTAAGGGTTAGGGTTGGGGTTAGGGTTAGGGTTAGGGTTAGGGTTAGGGTTAGGGTTAGGGTTAGGGTTAGGGTGAGGATTAGGGTTAGGGTTAGGGTTAGGGTTAGGGTTAGGGTTAGGGTTAGGGTTAGGATTAGGATTAGGGTTAGCGATGGGTTAGGGTTAGGGTTAGGGTTAGGGTTAGGGTTAGGGTTAGGGTTAGGGTTAGGGTTAGGGTTAGGGCTAGGGTTACGGTTACTGTTACGGTTAGGGGTAGGTTTAGCGTTTCGGTTAGGGTTAGGGTTAGGATTGTTCTTAGGGTTAGGGATTAGGGTTAGGGATTAGGGTTAGGGTTAGGGTTAGGGTTGGGGTTGGGGTTAGGGTTTGGGTTTGGGATAGGGTTAGGGTTAGGGTTAGTGTTAGTGTTAGGGTTAGGGTTAGGGTTAGGGTTAGGGTTAAGGTTAGGGTTAGGGTTAGGGTTAGGGTTAGGGTAAGGGTTAGGGTTGGCGTTAGGGTTAGGGTTAGGGTGAGGATTAGGGTTAGGGTTAGGTTTAGGATTAGGGTTAGCGATGGGTTAGGGTTAGGGTTAGGGTTAGGGTTAGGGTTAGGGTTAGGGTTAGGGCTAGGGTTAGGGTTAGGGCTAGGGTTACGGTTACGGTTACGGTTACGGTTAGGGGTAGGTTTAGCGTTTCGGTTAGGGTTAGGGTTAGGATTGTTGTTAGGGTTAGGGTTAGGGTTAGGGTTAGGGTTAGGGTTAGGGTTAGGGTTGGGGTTGGGGTTAGGGTTAGGGTCAGGGTTAGGGTTAGGGTTAGGGTTAGGGTTAGGGTTAGGGTTAGGGTTAGGGTTAGGGTTAGGGTTACGGTTAAGATTAGGGTTAGGGTTAGGGTTAGGGTTAGGGTTAGGGTTAGGGATAGGGTTAGGGATAGGGTTAGGGTTAGGGTTAGGGTTAGGGTTAGGGTTAGGGTTAGGGTTAGGGTTAGGGTTAGGGTTAGGGTTAAGGTTAGGATTGGGCTTAGGGTTAGGGTTAGGGTTAGGGTTAAGGTTAGGATTGGGCTTAGGGTTAGGGTTAGGGTTAGGGTTAGGGTTGGGGTTGGGGTTAGGGTTAGGGTTAGGGTTAGGGTTAGGGTTAGGCTTAGGGTTAGGGTTAGGGTTAGGGTTAGGGTTAGGGTTAGGGTTAGGGTTTGGGTTAGTGTTACGGTTAGGGTTAGGTTTAAGGTTAGGATTGGGCTTAGGGTTAGGGTTAGGGTTAGGGTTAGGGTTACGGTTAGGGTTAGGGTTAGGATTGTTGTTAGGGTTAGGGTTAGGGTTAGGGTTAGGGTTAGGGTTAGGGTTAGGGTTAGGGTTAGGGTTAGGGTTAGGGTTAGGGTTGGGGTTGGAGTTAGGGTTAGGGTTAGGGTTAGGGTTAGGGTTAGTGTAACGGTTAGGGTTAGGGTTAAGGTTAGGATTGGGGTTAGGGTTAGGGTTAGGGTTAGGATTCGCGTTAGGGTTAGGTTTAGCGTTTCTGTTAGGGTTAGGGTTAGGGTTAGGGTTAGGGTTAGGGTTAGGGTTAGGGTTAGGGTTAGGGTTAGGGTTAGGGTTAGGGTTAGGGTTAGGGTTAGGGTTAGCCTTAGGGTTTGGGTTAGGGTTAGGGTTAGGTTTAGGATTAGGGTTAGCGATGGGTTAGGGTTAGGGTTAGGGTTAGGGTTAGGGTTACGGTTAATATTAGGGTTAGGGTTAGGGTTAGGGTTAAGGTTAGGATTGGGCTTAGGGTTAGGGTTAGGGTTAGGCTTACAGTTAGGGTTAGGGTTAGGATTGTTGTTAGGGTTAGGGTTAGGATTAGGGTTAGGGTTAGGGTTAGGGTTAGGGTTAGGGTTAGGGTTAGGGTTAGGGTTGGGGTTAGAGTTAGGTTTAGGGTTAGGGTTAGGGTTAGGGTTAGGATTGGGCTTAGGGTTAGGGTTAGGGTTAGGGTTAGGGTTAGGGTTACGGTTACGGTTAGGGTTAGGGTTAGGGTTAAGGTTAGGATTGGGCTTAGGGTTAGGGTTAGGGTTAGGGTTAGGGTTAGGGTTAGGGTTAGGGTTAGGGTTAGGGTTATAGTTAGGGTTATAGTTAGGGTTATGGTTAGGGTTACGGTTAGGGTTACGGTTAGGGTTACGGTTAGGATTGTTGTTAGCGTTAGCGTTAGGGTTAGGGTTAGGGTTACGGTTAGGGTTAGGGTTAGGTT
>NC_138757.1:39907648-39917648 GCF_965113315.1 Podarcis vaucheri
TAGAGCCAGAGGGGACTCAGAGGAGAGCAGTTGGAAATCGGGACCAGCGTCACCGCCAGAGAGCAGGGAAGAGGAAGGGAGCCAGGGGGCAAGCGCTGGCAGCTCACCACAGGAGGGAGGGCATGAGTCAGGAGTGGCCACACCTCCATCGGGGAGCGAAGAAACGGTTAAGAGGAAAGTGGAAGGTTGGGCGCGCGCGCCAAGTTCAAATGCAGAGGAGGGCGGCGCAGTTAGCAGCCCGGAAAGGGAGCCAGGTCCTAAAGCCCGGCGCAAGGAGGCAGGAGGGTCCGGGTCAGCGTCAGAAGAATCCCGGAAGGAAGAAGCCCCGGGGGGTAGAGGGACCCAGAGGAGGACAGTCAGGCGGAAAAGGTGGAGCAGGGCTAGGATATTAAGTTGGTGCGCACGGGGCGGAGACTCAGACGGAGCTTCGTCGATCTAGCTACTAGACGTAGAGTTGCGCGCAGCAGCGTGAGAATGGAAACTGTAATTCAATAAAGACTTTTACTTAATGATCGCTGGCTAGCGTGATCCTCTGTGAGCTAGGATCTTCAAGCAGCTCTGACAGTAAGCTCCGTCTCCAAATTGTGGGCATCTACAGCCCCGAGGAGGGGAGAGAAACAGGTGCCTACTAGTGAGCTCACGAACAGCAGACGACATGACGGCTGAGCAGCAGATAGAGGAACTCAGAAAAGCAGTGGCACAACTGAATGCCGAGGCTCTCGCATCCAGGAAGAGAGAGGAGGAGGCAGCTGCCGCCTGCAGGGATCTCCAGGTCAGGTTAGACGTGCTGACGAAGCAGACACCCCGGCAGGAGGGAATTGGGTTGGCGAGACGAACAGGCGGGCTGGTCTCTCACTTCGATGGGAACCTGCAACAGTATCCCAACTTTAGAGCAGACGTACTGTGCGCACTGCAACTGCTGCATAAAGACTTTAGAGATGAGCAAGAGAGAGTGGGATTCATCATGTCCCATTTGCATGGGGATGCTAAAGCATGGCTACGCAATTTATGGAGAGATAAGGATCCGGCGCTCCAGAATGCAGATGCCTTTATTAAAGCGATGGATGGGTGTTTTTTATCAAGTATTGACGTGGATCTTGCCCGGAAGGAGGTGCATGGGCTAAGACAAGGGAGGGCCAGCGTCAGACAGTACCATGCCCGCTTTTTCGCCTTGGTCAGTGCCCTGGAATGGGACAGAGATTCGGCCCCGGTAAGAGACCTCTTTTGGGAGGGGCTGCACAGCTCGATTAAAGATGAGATCGCGAGGGGGGAGAGACCCCGAACCACCCAGGAGGTCGTTCAGAGGGCACTGGCAGTGGGGGTGAGGCTGGAAGAACGTCCGTGGAGCAGGGACGAAGGGCGTGGAGGGCGCGAACCAGCCAGGGGCCCCTCCTTCCTTCCCAGAGAAGCAGCGCGGGCGCAATCCATGCCTCCGCCAGGAGGAGGAGCCGAACCTATGGAGGTTGGAGGTGCAAGGGCTCAGTCAGCAACCAGAGCCCTAGCACCGGCAGCAGTGAAAGCGAAGCCTCCTAGAGGGAACAGGAAGTGTTACGTCTGTGAGGAGCCAGGGCATATGGCGAAAGAGTGTCCCCAGAGGCTCCACAAGCTCACTGCAGCCTCAGCAATGGTGACTGCAGCAACGCAGCAAGGAGGACCACAGCAGGGAAACGAAGCAGTCTGGCTGGAGGAAGAGGCCCTGGGGCCCAGCCAGACGTGTTAGTGACGCAGTCCCCAGAGATTTTACAGCCCGTGAACCCCCTCCCGCCCAAACCAGTGGTGAGGCTCACCGCATCTCTCCAGCTGCCCAATGGAATCACCATGGACGTGCCAATTACCGTCGACTCGGGCAGCAACGCGGACTTTATAGGGCAGGAGTTTGTCGACAAGCACGCTATACAGTTGCTGCCGGCCACACTGCCCCTGCAGGTTGTCACGGTGGATGGCAGGGAGTTGCTAGGGGGGCAAGTGGTGAAGCAGACGCCGCCAATGGCGATGCGACTTGGGAATCACAAAGAAATCATCAGCTTCAATGTCACTCAACTATCGGATACGCCCATTGTATTGGGAATGAGTTGGCTGGACAAGCACAGCCCGACGCTGGCTTGGTACCAGAGGCAGCTGATCTTCGGCTCTTCCTTTTGTGCTGAACACTGCATAGTGCCCCGGCAGGAAGGAGAGGAAGAGGAGTCACAGCTGCTGCTAGGCACGCTGCAAGCGATTCCCCACAAGTACGCAGAATTTTTGGAAGTTTTCTGCGAGAAGGAGGCGGACAGGCTACCCCCTCACAGACCATATGACTGCAAAATTGACCTGCTGCCGGGGGCGGCGCTGCCTAAAGGGAAACTGTATTCCATGTCTGAGGACGAGCTGCAGGAACTCAAAGTGTTCATAGATCATAATTTGGAGCGCGGTTTCATCCGAGAGTCCAAGGCAGCGGGGGGCAGTCCTGTATTCTTTGTTAAAAAGCGAGACACGCCCCAAAAAAGACTGGTCGTGGACTATCGCATTTTAAACAATGGGACCAAGCCGTCGGACTTCCCCATGCCCCGAATCGACGACCTCCTGGCGAAGGTGCGGAAGGGAAAAGTGTTCACCAAGTTAGACCTGCGAGGGGCGTACAACCTCATTCGCATGCGGGAGGGAGATGAGTGGAAGACGGCCATGTTCACGCCACTGGGTACCTACGAATACAGAGTTATGCCTTTTGGATTGCAAAATGGCTCCCACGTTTTTCAAGCTTTCATGCATCACGTGTTGGCGGGACTTCTCTACAAGACGTGCGTCTGTTTCTTAGATGACATCCTGATCTTTTCGGAATCGCAGCAGGAGCATGACAGACACGTCAAGGAAGTGCTGACCAGACTAAAGCAACATAGGCTCTACGCCAAGCTGGAGAAGTGCCAATTTGACGTGACGGAGGTGGATTTTCTGGGCTACAAGTTGTCTGACAAGGGGCTCGCCATGGACAGCGCCAAGGTTCGAGCGGTGTTGGATTGGAAAAGCCCACGCAACCGGAAGGAGGTCCAACGGTTTGTCGGCTTTGCGAACTTCTATCGCAAGTTTATCAAGGGCTTCGCTATGCAGACAGCGGCCATCACAGACACGCTTAGCTCCAAGAAAAAGAAGTTCGTTTGGACAGAGGAGGCGGAGCAGTCCTTTCAGGCACTCAAGCGTCTCTTCGCGTCGGAAGAGCAGCTGCTTCACGTCAACCCCAGCAGGCCGATGAGGGTGGAGACAGACGCCTCGGACAGAGCCGTGGGGGCGGTCCTGCTGCAAAAGGACCAGCAGGGGGTGTGGCGGCCGGGAGCGTTTTACTCCAGGAAGCTCAGCAAGTCCGAGCAGAACTACACCATCTGGGACAGGGAGTTGCTGGCCATTCATGCAGCGTTCAAAGCGTGGAGGCACTTCCTGATCGGTGCCAAGCACACGGTGCAGGTTTGCACGGACCACAAGAATCTGGAGCACTGGCGCACGGCACAGTTCCTAAACCAGAGGCAGATACGTTGGGCTGAGTTTTTTGCGAACTTCGACTTCCGCATAGAGTATGTCCCGGGGGACACTAACATCATGGCGGACGCCCTCTCCCGTAAGCCACAGTATCTGGAGGACGCAACGCCAGCGGCCGCCATGCACATCTTCGCACCAACAGTATGGGCGTGCGCCGCGGCCACCGTGGACCTGGAGGCGGTGCGGCGAGCGTTGCAGGATGACTCCTTCGCGCAAGCAAAGATGGCAGAGGTGCAAAGGGGCAAGGCTGAGGCCGACGGTTTCCAGCTACGAGATGGATTGCTCATCCGTAAAGGGGCCATCTACGTACCGGGAGACGACCTTCGCGCCAAGGTGCTGCAGCAGCTGCACGACGCGCCCACGGCCGGGCACTTTGGCAAGGAGAAGACGGTGGAATTGGTAGCCAGGGATTTCTGGTGGCCTGGAATGAGAGGGGAGGTCGCAGACTACGTGGCGAGGTGTGACACCTGCCAGAGGGCCAAACCAGTGCACAGACCGCCGGCAGGACTGTTGGAACCGCTGCAAACTCCGGTCGAACCTTGGGAAAGGGTGGCTCTGGACTTTGTCACAGATCTGCCCAGCTCGAGGGGCAAGACGGCAGTGCTGGTGGTGGTGGACCTGTTTTCCAAGATGGCACATTTCATTCCGTGTGCGAAGGTGGCCACGGCGGAGCAAACCGCCAAACTGTTCATAGACCACGTGTTCAAGGTTCACGGTCTGCCGCGGTCTATTCTGTCCGACCGCGGGCGGCAGTTCATCTCGAATTTCTGGCAGAAGCTGATGGGCTTCCTAAACGTCAAGATCAACCTGGCGTCGGCGAGACACCCGCAGACCAACGGGCAAGCGGAGCGGGTCAATGCCATCATGCAGCAGTACCTGAGATGCTATGCGAATCAACAGCCTGCGACGTGGGTGGATTACCTGCCGCTTGCCGAGTTCGCCTACAACAACACGAAGCACGTGTCCACGGGGGTCACGCCGTTCTTCGCCAACAACGGGAGGCACCCCAGAACCTTCCCGGGACTGGAAAGAATGGGGGAGGGGGAGCCGCAGACAGCAGATGCGTTCGCGTCGGAGCTGCAGGAAGTCCACGATCAGCTGAGGCGCCACCTGGAGCTGGCCAAACACGCATACAAGGTACAAGCGGACAGGCACAGAAGGGTTGGCGAAGAGCTCCACGTGGGAGACTGGGTCTGGTTAGCAGCCCACGCAGTGCCGGCCAGGTCGTTGGCCAAGAAGAAACTAGGGCATAAACAACTGGGGCCCTACCAAGTCGAAGAGCAGGTCAACCCGGTAGCTTTCAGACTGGCACTTCCGGAGGGTTCCAGAATGCATCCGGTGTTCCACAGATCGGTGCTCACTCCCTACAAGGCACCGCACAGGTTCCAGGAACCCGGAACGGCGCCGAGTCCGGTCAGAGACAGAACGGGGCACGCGGGAGTGGCACAGGAGGAGCGCATCAATGACGTCACGGAGATTTTGGACTCCAGATGGGGGGAAGAGGGGGTAGAATACTTTCTCGCCAAGGAGGGCACCCCGGCCAGTGCGAACAGCTGGGTGCCGGGCTACGCCTTGGACGAACCTCTACTCAAAGACGAGTTTCATGCCCTCTTCCCACATAGACCTATGCCAGCAGACTTTTTCGACGACTGGCTTTTCACGCCCACGCTTTCGGCCAGCACTTTCCGGGGGTTCGACTCGGACGAGGACCCGACACAAGACGTCCGTTCCCCGGAGGGGTCACCCTCGGGATCTGCATCAGAACCCTCGTATTGGTGGGACGATAGACCAGAGGAGCAGTTCCGCAGAAGGTGGCTGGAAGGCCCAGGACGAGCAACGCCGCCAGGAGGAAGTGAGGGAGAGACGGACATGGACGTTTTCGGGGACGACCCTGGTTTCGAGCACGGCGGCACAGAGATGGAAGCGGAGGTGACCGTCGTCGACGAGAGCAGGGACGGAGACCCGCGAGACTTCAGATGGAGGCCCGCCACGGGAAGCGAACGATATCCGACGTTCGTCCCTTTGCAACAGCAGACCCCAGCTCCAGCACCGGAAGGAGGGGAGGGGGGAATGGGGGGCTTCGAGGGGGGGATGGATGTCAGGGGTTTAGGAGCAGAGGCAAGGGCAAGGGAGGAAACAGAGAGCGAAGGGGAGGAGGCAGAAGAAAAGATGAGTGATGACGACGAGCCGAGATCTCCGAGTCTTTCCAGTGAATCAGAGGATTCACAGAAAGGAGCACCAGTGGCCAGGGCAAGGGGGGAGTCTAGGGGGGCACCCCAGGAAGATAGAGCCAGAGGGGACTCAGAGGAGAGCAGTTGGAAATCGGGACCAGCGTCACCGCCAGAGAGCAGGGAAGAGGAAGGGAGCCAGGGGGCAAGCGCTGGCAGCTCACCACAGGAGGGAGGGCATGAGTCAGGAGTGGCCACACCTCCATCGGGGAGCGAAGAAACGGTTAAGAGGAAAGTGGAAGGTTGGGCGCGCGCGCCAAGTTCAAATGCAGAGGAGGGCGGCGCAGTAAGCAGCCCGGAAAGGGAGCCAGGTCCTAAAGCCCGGCGCAAGGAGGCAGGAGGGTCCGGGTCAGCGTCAGAAGAATCCCGGAAGGAAGAAGCCCCGGGGGGTAGAGGGACCCAGAGGAGGACAGTCAGGCGGAAAAGGTGGAGCAGGGCTAGGATATTAAGTTGGTGCGCACGGGGCGGAGACTCAGACGGAGCTTCGTCGATCTAGCTACTAGACGTAGAGTTGCGCGCAGCAGCGTGAGAATGGAAACTGTAATTCAATAAAGACTTTTACTTAATGATCGCTGGCTAGCGTGATCCTCTGTGAGCTAGGATCTTCAAGCAGCTCTGACAGTTAGGGTTAGGATTGTTGTTAGGGTTAGGGTTGGGTTAGGGTTAGGGTTAGGGTTAGGGCTAGGTTTAGGGTTTGGGCTAGGGTTACGGTTACGGTTACGGTTAGGGTTAGGGTTAGGATTAGGATTGGGGCGAGGGTTAGGGTTAGGGTTAGGGTAAGGGTTAGGGTTGGGGTTAGGGTTAGGGTTAGGGTGAGGATTAGGGTTAGGGTTACGGTTAGGGTTAGGGTTAGGGTTAAGGTTAGGATTGGGCTTAGGGTTAGGGTTAGGGTTAGGGATACGGTTAAGGTTAGGGTTAGGATTGTTGTTAGGGTTAGGGTTAGGGTTAGGGTTAGGGTTAGGGTTAGGGTTAGGGTTAGGGTTAGGGTTAGGGTTAGGGTTAGGGTTAGGGTTAGGGTTGGGGTTAGAGTTAGGTTTAGGGTTAGGGTTAGGGTTAGGATTGGGGCGAGGGTTAGGGTTAGGGTTAGGCTTAGGGTTAGGATTACGGGTTAGGATTAGGGTGAGGATTACGGTTAGGGTTAGGGTTAGGGTTAGGGTTAGGGTTAGCCTTAGGGGTTGGGTTAGGGTTAGGGTTGCGGTTAGGGTTAGCGTTTTGGTTAGGGTTATGGTTAGGGTTAGGGTTGGGTTAGGGTTAGGGTTAGGGTTAGGGTTAGGGTTAGGGTTAGGGTTAGGGTTAGGGTTAGGGTTAGGGTTAGGGTTAGGGTTAGGGCTAGGGTTAGGGTTTGGGCTAGGGTTGCGGTTACGGTTACGTTTAGGGGTAGGTTTAGCGTTTCGGTTAGGGTTAGGGTTAGGATTGTTGTTAGGCTTAGGGTTAGGGTTAGGGTTAGGGTTAGGATTAGGGTTAGGGTTGGGGTTGGGGTTGGGGTTAGGGTTAGGGTTAGGGTTAGGGTTAGGGTTAGGGTTAGGGTTAGGGTTAGGGTTACGGTTAAGATTAGGGTTAGGGTTAGGGTTAGAGTTAGAGTTAGGGTTAGGGTTAGGGTTAGGGTTAGGGATAGGGTTAGGGTTAGGGTTAGGGTTAGGGTTAGGGTTAGGGTTAGGGTTAGGGTTAGGGTTAGGGTTAGGGTTAGGGTTAGGATTGGGCTTAGGGTTAGGGTTTGGGTTAGGATTGTTGTTAGGGTTAGGGTTAGGGTTAGGGTTAGGGTTAGGGTTAGGGTTAGGGTTAGGGTTAGGGTTAGGGTTAGGGTTAGGGTTAGGGTTAGGGTTAGGGTTAGGGTTAGGGTTAGGGTTAGGGTTGGGGTTAGGGTTACGGTTAAGATTAGGGTTAGGGTTAGGGTTAGAGTTAGAGTTAGGGTTAGGGTTAGGGTTAGGGTTAGGGTTAGGGTTAGGGTTAGGGTTAGGGTTAGGGTTAGGGTTAGGGTTAGGGTTAGGGTTAGGGTTAGGGTTAGGGTTAGGGTTTGGGTTAGTGTTACGGTTAGGGTTAGGTTTAAGGTTAGGATTGGGCTTAGGGTTAGGGTTAGGGTTAGGGTTAGGGTTAGGGTTAGGGTTAGGGTTACGGTTAAGATTAGGGTTAGGCTTAGGGTTAGGGTTAGGGTTTGGGTTAGGGTTAGTGTTACGGTTAGGGTTAGGGTTAAGGTTAGGATTGGGCTTAGGGTTAGGATTAGGGTTAGGGTTAGGGTTAGGGTTACGGTTAGGGTTAGGGTTAGGATTGTTGTTAGGGTTAGGATTAGGGTTAGGGTTAGGGTTAGGGTTAGGGTTAGGGTTAGGGTTAAGGTTAGGATTGGGGTTAGGGTTAGGGTTAGGGTTAGGATTGGCGTTAGGGTTAGGTTTAGGGTTAGGTTTAGCGTTTCTGTTAGGGTTAGGGTTAGGGTTAGGGTTAGGGTTAGGGTTAGCGTTAGCGTTTGGGTTAGGGTTGGGTTAGGGTTAGGGTTAGGGTTAGGGCTAGGTTTAGGGTTTGGGCTAGGGTTACGGTTACGGTTAGGGTTAGGGTTAGGGTTAGGGTTAGGGTTAGGATTAGGATTGGGGCGAGGGTTAGGGTTAGGGTTAGGGTTAAGGTTAGGATTGGGCTTAGGGTTAGGGTTAGGGTTAGGGATACGGTTAAGGTTAGGGTTAGGATTGTTGTTAGGGTTAGGGTTGGGTTAGGGTTAGGGTTAGGGTTAGGGCTAGGTTTAGGGTTTGGGCTAGGGTTACGGTTACGGTTACGGTTAGGGTTAGGGTTAGGGTTAGGATTAGGATTGGGGCGAGGGTTAGGGTTAGGGTTAGGGTTAGGGTAAGGGTTAGGGTTGGGGTTAGGGTTAGGGTGAGGATTAGGGTTAGGGTTACGGTTAGGGTTAGGGTTAGGGTTAAGGTTAGGATTGGGCTTAGGGTTAGGGTTAGGGTTAGGGATACGGTTAAGGTTAGGGTTAGGATTGTTGTTAGGGTTAGGGTTAGGGTTAGGGTTAGGGTTAGGGTTAGGGTTAGGGTTAGGGTTAGAGTTAGGTTTAGGGTTAGGGTTAGGGTTAGGGTTAGGATTGGGGCGAGGGTTAGGGTTAGGGTTAGGCTTAGGGTTAGGATTACGGGTTAGGATTAGGGTGAGGATTACGGTTAGGGTTAGGGTTAGGGTTAGGGTTAGCCTTAGGGGTTGGGTTAGGGTTAGGGTTGCGGTTAGGGTTAGGGTTAGCGTTTTGGTTAGGGTTATGGTTAGGGTTAGGGTTGGGTTAGGGTTAGGGTTAGGGTTAGGGTTAGGATTAGGGTTAGGGTTAGGGTTAGGGTTAGGGTTAGGGTTAGGGTTAGGGTTAGGGTTAGGGTTAGGGTTAGGGCTAGGGTTAGGGTTTGGGCTAGGGTTGCGGTTACGGTTACGTTTACGGGTAGGTTTAGCGTTTCGGTTAGGGTTAGGGTTAGGATTGTTGTTAGGCTTAGGGTTAGGGTTAGGGTTAGGGTTAGGATTAGGGTTAGGGTTGGGGTTGGGGTTGGGGTTAGGGTTAGGGTTAGGGTTAGGGTTAGGGTTACGGTTAAGATTAGGGTTAGGGTTAGGGTTAGGGTTAGGGTTAGGGATAGGGTTAGGGTTAGGGTTAGGGTTAGGGTTAGGGTTAGGGTTAGGGTTAGGGTTAGGGTTAGGGTTAGGGTTAGGATTGGTCTTAGGGTTAGGGTTTGGGTTAGGATTGTTGTTAGGGTTAGGGTTAGGGTTAGGGTTAGGGTTAGGGTTGGGGTTAGGGTTAGGGTTAGGGTTAGGGTTAGGGTTAGGGTTAGGGTTAGGGTTAGGGTTAGGGTTTGGGTTAGTGTTACGGTTAGGGTTAGGTTTAAGGTTAGGATTGGGCTTAGGGTTAGGGTTAGGGTTAGGGTTAGGGTTAGGGTTACGGTTAGGGTTAGGGTTAGGATTGTTGTTAGGGTTAGGGTTAGGTTTGGGGTTGGAGTTAGGGTTAGGGTTAGGGTTAGGGTTAGTGTAACGGTTAGGGTTAGGGTTAAGGTTAGGATTGGCGTTAGGGTTAGGTTTAGCGTTTCTGTTAGGGTTAGGGTTAGGGTTAGCCTTAGGGTTTGGGTTAGGGTTAGGGTTGCGGTTAGGGTTAGGGTTAGCGTTTTGGTTAGGGTTATGGTTAGGGTTAGGGTTGGGTTAGGGTTAGGGTTAGGATTAGGGTTAGGGTTAGTGTTAGTGTTAGGGTTAGGGCTAGGGTTAGGGTTTGGGCTAGGGTTACGGTTACGGTTATGGTTATGGTTACGGTTAGGGTTAGG
>NC_138757.1:39932648-39937648 GCF_965113315.1 Podarcis vaucheri
ACGTAGAGTTGCGCGCAGCAGCGTGAGAATGGAAACTGTAATTCAATAAAGACTTTTACTTAATGATCGCTGGCTAGCGTGATCCTCTGTGAGCTAGGATCTTCAAGCAGCTCTGACAGTAAGCTCCGTCTGCAAATTGTGGGCATCTACAGCCCCGAGGAGGGGAGAGAAACAGGTGCCTACTAGTGAGCTCACGAACAGCAGACGACATGACGGCTGAGCAGCAGATAGAGGAACTCAGAAAAGCAGTGGCACAACTGAATGCCGAGGCTCTCGCATCCAGGAAGAGAGAGGAGGAGGCAGCTGCCGCCTGCAGGGATCTCCAGGTCAGGTTAGACGTGCTGACGAAGCAGACACCCCGGCAGGAGGGAATTGGGTTGGCGAGACGAACAGGCGGGCTGGTCTCTCACTTCGATGGGAACCTGCAACAGTATCCCAACTTTAGAGCAGACGTACTGTGCGCACTGCAACTGCTGCATAAAGACTTTAGAGATGAGCAAGAGAGAGTGGGATTCATCATGTCCCATTTGCATGGGGATGCTAAAGCATGGCTACGCAATTTATGGAGAGATAAGGATCCGGCGCTCCAGAATGCAGATGCCTTTATTAAAGCGATGGATGGGTGTTTTTTATCAAGTATTGACGTGGATCTTGCCCGGAAGGAGGTGCATGGGCTAAGACAAGGGAGGGCCAGCGTCAGACAGTACCATGCCCGCTTTTTCGCCTTGGTCAGTGCCCTGGAATGGGACAGAGATTCGGCCCCGGTAAGAGACCTCTTTTGGGAGGGGCTGCACAGCTCGATTAAAGATGAGATCGCGAGGGGGGAGAGACCCCGAACCACCCAGGAGGTCGTTCAGAGGGCACTGGCAGTGGGGGTGAGGCTGGAAGAACGTCCGTGGAGCAGGGACGAAGGGCGTGGAGGGCGCGAACCAGCCAGGGGCCCCTCCTTCCTTCCCAGAGAAGCAGCGCGGGCGCAATCCACGCCTCCGCCAGGAGGAGGAGCCGAACCTATGGAGGTTGGAGGTGCAAGGGCTCAGTCAGCAACCAGAGCCCTAGCACCGGCAGCAGTGAAAGCGAAGCCTCCTAGAGGGAACAGGAAGTGTTACGTCTGTGAGGAGCCAGGGCATATGGCGAAAGAGTGTCCCCAGAGGCTCCACAAGCTCACTGCAGCCTCAGCAATGGTGACTGCAGCAACGCAGCAAGGAGGACCACAGCAGGGAAACGAAGCAGTCTGGCTGGAGGAAGAGGCCCTGGGGCCCAGCCAGACGTGTTAGTGACGCAGTCCCCAGAGATTTTACAGCCCGTGAACCCCCTCCCGCCCAAACCAGTGGTGAGGCTCACCGCATCTCTCCAGCTGCCCAATGGAATCACCATGGACGTGCCAATTACCGTCGACTCGGGCAGCAACGCGGACTTTATAGGGCAGGAGTTTGTCGACAAGCACGCTATACAGTTGCTGCCGGCCACACTGCCCCTGCAGGTTGTCACGGTGGATGGCAGGGAGTTGCTAGGGGGGCAAGTGGTGAAGCAGACGCCGCCAATGGCGATGCGACTTGGGAATCACAAAGAAATCATCAGCTTCAATGTCACTCAACTATCGGATACGCCCATTGTATTGGGAATGAGTTGGCTGGACAAGCACAGCCCGACGCTGGCTTGGTACCAGAGGCAGCTGATCTTCGGCTCTTCCTTTTGTGCTGAACACTGCATAGTGCCCCGGCAGGAAGGAGAGGAAGAGGAGTCACAGCTGCTGCTAGGCACGCTGCAAGCGATTCCCCACAAGTACGCAGAATTTTTGGAAGTTTTCTGCGAGAAGGAGGCGGACAGGCTACCCCCTCACAGACCATATGACTGCAAAATTGACCTGCTGCCGGGGGCGGCGCTGCCTAAAGGGAAACTGTATTCCATGTCTGAGGACGAGCTGCAGGAACTCAAAGTGTTCATAGATCATAATTTGGAGCGCGGTTTCATCCGAGAGTCCAAGGCAGCGGGGGGCAGTCCTGTATTCTTTGTTAAAAAGCGAGACACGCCCCAAAAAAGACTGGTCGTGGACTATCGCATTTTAAACAATGGGACCAAGCCGTCGGACTTCCCCATGCCCCGAATCGACGACCTCCTGGCGAAGGTGCGGAAGGGAAAAGTGTTCACCAAGTTAGACCTGCGAGGGGCGTACAACCTCATTCGCATGCGGGAGGGAGATGAGTGGAAGACGGCCATGTTCACGCCACTGGGTACCTACGAATACAGAGTTATGCCTTTTGGATTGCAAAATGGCTCCCACGTTTTTCAAGCTTTCATGCATCACGTGTTGGCGGGACTTCTCTACAAGACGTGCGTCTGTTTCTTAGATGACATCCTGATCTTTTCGGAATCGCAGCAGGAGCATGACAGACACGTCAAGGAAGTGCTGACCAGACTAAAGCAACATAGGCTCTACGCCAAGCTGGAGAAGTGCCAATTTGACGTGACGGAGGTGGATTTTCTGGGCTACAAGTTGTCTGACAAGGGGCTCGCCATGGACAGCGCCAAGGTTCGAGCGGTGTTGGATTGGAAAAGCCCACGCAACCGGAAGGAGGTCCAACGGTTTGTCGGCTTTGCGAACTTCTATCGCAAGTTTATCAAGGGCTTCGCTATGCAGACAGCGGCCATCACAGACACGCTTAGCTCCAAGAAAAAGAAGTTCGTTTGGACAGAGGAGGCGGAGCAGTCCTTTCAGGCACTCAAGCGTCTCTTCGCGTCGGAAGAGCAGCTGCTTCACGTCAACCCCAGCAGGCCGATGAGGGTGGAGACAGACGCCTCGGACAGAGCCGTGGGGGCGGTCCTGCTGCAAAAGGACCAGCAGGGGGTGTGGCGGCCGGGAGCGTTTTACTCCAGGAAGCTCAGCAAGTCCGAGCAGAACTACACCATCTGGGACAGGGAGTTGCTGGCCATTCATGCAGCGTTCAAAGCGTGGAGGCACTTCCTGATCGGCGCCAAGCACACGGTGCAGGTTTGCACGGACCACAAGAATCTGGAGCACTGGCGCACGGCACAGTTCCTAAACCAGAGGCAGATACGTTGGGCTGAGTTTTTTGCGAACTTCGACTTCCGCATAGAGTATGTCCCGGGGGACACTAACATCATGGCGGACGCCCTCTCCCGTAAGCCACAGTATCTGGAGGACGCAACGCCAGCGGCCGCCATGCACATCTTCGCACCAACAGTATGGGCGTGCGCCGCGGCCACCGTGGACCTGGAGGCGGTGCGGCGAGCGTTGCAGGATGACTCCTTCGCGCAAGCAAAGATGGCAGAGGTGCAAAGGGGCAAGGCTGAGGCCGACGGTTTCCAGCTACGAGATGGATTGCTCATCCGTAAAGGGGCCATCTACGTACCGGGAGACGACCTTCGCGCCAAGGTGCTGCAGCAGCTGCACGACGCGCCCACGGCCGGGCACTTTGGCAAGGAGAAGACGGTGGAATTGGTAGCCAGGGATTTCTGGTGGCCTGGAATGAGAGGGGAGGTCGCAGACTACGTGGCGAGGTGTGACACCTGCCAGAGGGCCAAACCAGTGCACAGACCGCCGGCAGGACTGTTGGAACCGCTGCAAACTCCGGTCGAACCTTGGGAAAGGGTGGCTCTGGACTTTGTCACAGATCTGCCCAGCTCGAGGGGCAAGACGGCAGTGCTGGTGGTGGTGGACCTGTTTTCCAAGATGGCACATTTCATTCCGTGTGCGAAGGTGGCCACGGCGGAGCAAACCGCCAAACTGTTCATAGACCACGTGTTCAAGGTTCACGGTCTGCCGCGGTCTATTCTGTCCGACCGCGGGCGGCAGTTCATCTCGAATTTCTGGCAGAAGCTGATGGGCTTCCTAAACGTCAAGATCAACCTGGCGTCGGCGAGACACCCGCAGACCAACGGGCAAGCGGAGCGGGTCAATGCCATCATGCAGCAGTACCTGAGATGCTATGCGAATCAACAGCCTGCGACGTGGGTGGATTACCTGCCGCTTGCCGAGTTCGCCTACAACAACACGAAGCACGTGTCCACGGGGGTCACGCCGTTCCTCGCCAACAACGGGAGGCACCCCAGAACCTTCCCGGGACTGGAAAGAATGGGGGAGGGGGAGCCGCAGACAGCAGATGCGTTCGCGTCGGAGCTGCAGGAAGTCCACGATCAGCTGAGGCGCCACCTGGAGCTGGCCAAACACGCATACAAGGTACAAGCGGACAGGCACAGAAGGGTTGGCGAAGAGCTCCACGTGGGAGACTGGGTCTGGTTAGCAGCCCACGCAGTGCCGGCCAGGTCGTTGGCCAAGAAGAAACTAGGGCATAAACAACTGGGGCCCTACCAAGTCGAAGAGCAGGTCAACCCGGTAGCTTTCAGACTGGCACTTCCGGAGGGTTCCAGAATGCATCCGGTGTTCCACAGATCGGTGCTCACTCCCTACAAGGCACCGCACAGGTTCCAGGAACCCGGAACGGCGCCGAGTCCGGTCAGAGACAGAACGGGGCACGCGGGAGTGGCACAGGAGGAGCGCATCAATGACGTCACGGAGATTTTGGACTCCAGATGGGGGGAAGAGGGGGTAGAATACTTTCTCGCCAAGGAGGGCACCCCGGCCAGTGCGAACAGCTGGGTGCCGGGCTACGCCTTGGACGAACCTCTACTCAAAGACGAGTTTCATGCCCTCTTCCCACATAGACCTATGCCAGCAGACTTTTTCGACGACTGGCTTTTCACGCCCACGCTTTCGGCCAGCACTTTCCGGGGGTTCGACTCGGACGAGGACCCGACACAAGACGTCCGTTCCCCGGAGGGGTCACCCTCGGGATCTGCATCAGAACCCTCGTATTGGTGGGACGATAGACCAGAGGAGCAGTTCCGCAGAAGGTGGCTGGAAGGCCCAGGACGAGCAACGCCGCCAGGAGGAAGTGAGGGAGAGACGGACATGGACGTTTTCGGGGACGACCCTGGTTTCGAGCACGGCGGCACAGAGATGGAAGCGGAGGTGACCGTCG
>NC_138757.1:39995148-39997648 GCF_965113315.1 Podarcis vaucheri
AAAAATCGAAACTTGAGACAGAGTTGCTAGAACCAAAGACCAAGGTATTATCGAGAATGTACAACTTGCTGCTTAAATGGAACACTCAGGATGAGACAGTTAAGTCAGCCATGATAAAATGGGCTCAAGACATTGGTCACAATATTATGTCTGAAGACTGGGAAAGGTTATGGACCACCGGTATGAAATTTACGGCATGTAATGCCTTGAAAGAAAACATTATGAAAATGGTATACCGGTGGTACATGACCCCAGTCAAGCTTGCTAAGATATACCATTTGTCTGACAATAAATGTTGGAAATGTAAGGAGGCTGAAGGGACATTCTTTCACCTCTGGTGGACCTGTCCAAGATTGAAGGCCTTCTGGGAAATGATTTATAACGAGTTAAAAAAGGTGTTCAAGTACACCTTCCCCAAGAAACCAGAGGCCTTCCTTCTGGGCATTGTCGGCCAGAAGGTGTTAAAAAAGGATAGAACTTTTTTTATGTATGCTACAACAGCAGCAAGAATTCTTATCGCTAAGCATTGGAAGACCCAAGATTTGCCCACACTGGAGGACTGGCAGACGCAACTGATGAACTACATGGAACTGGCCGAGATGACTGCAAGGATCCGAGACTTGGGAGAAGAGGCAATGGAGGAGGACTGGGAAAAATTCAAAGACTATTTGCAGAAGTATTATAAGTTGTATGAAACATAAGACGTCGTATGATCTGGAACGTTAGCCCCAGCAATGAAATTTAATTATTTATGAAACTGATAACACTCATGAAAGAATCAAAGTTTAAACGGGTAAAAAGGATATTATGCTATATTTTTAGAGTAATTGGAGAATAAGAGATTTAAACTTAAATTGCAACTGAAAATATAAAGAAACACACGAAATAAGGGTATAATTTGCTGACAATTTTATTATCAAGAATGCATTCATGTGGGAGATGTGGGGAAGTCCAATGGAAATTTGAAATAAGTTGTCGAAATGGTTGAGATTTTCTGTTCTTTTTTCCTTTTTTTCCTTTGTTCTGCCTTTCTTTTTGTTTTCTCTGTAATTTGGAAAAAATGTAATAAAAAATTATTATAAAAAAAAAAGAGTTGGGGTTAGGGTTAGGGTTAGGGTTAGGATTGGCGTTTCTGTTAGGCTTAGGGTTAGGGTTGGATTAGGGTTAGTGTTAGTGTTAGTGTTAGTGTTAGTGTTAGTGTTAGTGTTAGTGTTAGTGTTAGGGTTAGGGTTAGGGTTAGGGTTAGGGTTAGGGTTAGGGTTGGGGTTAGAGTTAGGTTTAGGGTTATGGTTAGGGTTAGTGTTAGGATTGGGGCGAGCGTTAGGGTAAGGGTTAGCGTTAGCGTTAGCGTTAGCATTAGGGTTTGGGTTTGGGTTAGGGTTAGGGTTAGGGTTAGGGTTGCGGTTAGGGTTAGGGTTAGGGTTAGCGTTTTGGTTAGGGTTAGGGTTAGGGTTAGGGTTGCGGTTAGGGTTAGGGTTAGCGTTTTGGTTAGGGTTATGGTTAGGGTTAGGGTTGGGTTAGGGTTAGGGTTAGGGTTAGGGTTAGGGTTAGGGTTAGGGTTAGGGCTAGGGTTAGGGTTTGGGCTAGGGTTACGGTTACGGTTATGGTTACGGTTAGGGTTAGGGTTAGCGTTTCGGTTAGGGTTAGGGTTAGGGTTAGGATTGTTGTTAGGATTACGGTTAGGGTTAGGGTTGGGGTTAGGGTTAGGGTTACGGTTAAGATTAGGGTTAGGCTAAGGGTTAGGGTGAGAGTTAGGGTTAGGGTCAGGGTTTGGGTTAGGGTTAGGGTTAGTGTTACGGTTAGGGTTAGTGTTAAGGTTAGAGTTGGGGTTAGGGTTATGGTTAGGGTTAGGATTGTCGTAAGGGTTAGGTTTAGGGTTAGAATTAGCGTTTCTGTTAGGCTTAGGGTTAGGGTTAGGGTTGGGGTTGGGGTTGGGGTTAGAGTTAGGTTTAGGGTTATGGTTAGGGTTAGGGTTTGGGTTAGGATTGGGGCGAGGGTTAGGGTAAGGGTTAGGGTTGGGGTTAGGGTTAGGGTTAGGGTTAGGGTGAGGGTTAGGCTTAGGGTTAGGGTTAGGGTTAGGGTTAGGATTGTTGTTAGGGTTAGGGTTAGGGATGGGTTAGGGTTAGGGTTAGGGTTAGGGTTAGGGTTAGGGTTAGGGTTAGGGTTAGGGTTAGGGTTAGGGTTAGGGTTACGGTTACGTTTAAGGTTACGTTTACGGTTAGGGTTAGGTTTAGCGTTTCGGTTAGGGTTAGGGTTAGGGTTAGGGTTAGGGTTAGGGTTAGGGTTAGGGTTAGGGTTAGGGTTAGGGTTAGGGTTAGGGTTAGGGTTAGGGTTAGGGTTAGGGTTGGGGTTGGGGTTGGGGTTAGGGTTAGGGTTACGGTTAAGATTAGGGTTAGGGTTAAGGTTAGGGTTAGGGTTTGGGTTTGGGTTAGGGTTAGTGTTACGGTTAGGGTTAAGGTTAGGATTGGGCTTAGGGTTAGGGTTAGGGTTAGGGTTAGGG
>NC_138757.1:40012648-40015148 GCF_965113315.1 Podarcis vaucheri
TAGCGTTTCTGTTAGGGTTAGGGTTAGGGTTAGGGTTAGGGTTAGGGTTTCGGTTAGGGTTAGGGTTAGGGTTAGGGTTAGGGTTAGGGTTAGGGTTAGGGTTAGGGTTAGGGTTAGGGTTAGGGTTAGCGTTTCGGTTAGGGTTAGGGTTAGGGTTAGGGTTAGGGTTACGGTTAGGCTTAGGGTTAGGGTTAGGGTTAGGGTTAGCGTTAGCGTTTCGGTTAGGGTTAGGGTTAGGGTTAGGGTTAGGGTTAGGGTTAGGGTTAGGGTTAGGGTTAGGGTTAGGGTTAGTGTTAGGGTTACGGTTACGGTTACGGTTACGGTTAGGGTTAGGGTTAGCGTTTCGGTTACGGTTAGGGTTACGGTTAGGGTTAGGGTTAGGATTGTTGTTAGGGTTAGGGTTAGGGTTAGGGTTACGGTTAAGATTAGGGTTAGGGTTAGGGTTAGGGTTAGGGTTAGGGTTAGGGTTAGGGTTAGGGTTAGGGTGAGAGTTAGGGTTAGGGTCAGGGTTTGGGTTAGTGTTAGTGTTAGTGTTACAGTTAGGGTTCGTTTTAAGGTTAGAGTTGGGGTTAGGGTTAGGGTTAGGGTTAGGGTTTCGGTTAGGGTTAGGGTTAGGGTTAGGGTTAGGGTTAGGGTTAGGGTGAGAGTTAGGGTTAGGGTCAGGGTTTGGGTTAGTGTTAGTGTTAGTGTTACAGTTAGGGTTCGTTTTAAGGTTAGAGTTGGGGTTAGGGTTAGGGTTAGGGTTAGGGTTTCGGTTAGGGTTAGGGTTAGGGTTAGGGTTAGGGTTAGGGTTAGGGTTAGGGTTAGAGTTAGGGTTAGCGTTTCGGTTAGGGTTAGGGTTACGGTTAGGGTTAGGATTGTTGTTAGGGTTAGGGTTAGGGTTAGGGTTAGGGTTACGGTTAAGATTAGGGTTAGGGTTAGGGTTAGGGTTAGGGTTAGGGTGAGAGTTAGGGTTAGGGTCAGGGTTTGGGTTAGGATTGGCGTTAGGGTTAGGTTTAGGGTTATAATTAGCGTTTCTGTTAGGCTTAAGGTTAGGGTTGGATTAGGGTTAGTGTTAGGGTTAGGGTTAGGGTTGGGGTTAGAGTTAGGTTTAGGGTTTTGGTTAGGGTTAGAGTTAGTGTTAGGATTGGGGCGAGGGTTAGGGTAAGGGTTAGGGATGGGGTTAGGGTTAGGGTTAGGGTTAGGGTTAGGGTTAGGGTTAGGGTTAGGGTTCGGGTTCGGGTTCGGGTTCGGGTTCGGGTTGGGGTTATTGATAGGGTTAGGGTTAGGGTTACGGTTAAGATTAGGGTTAGGGTTAGGGTTAGGGTTAGGGTTAGGGTTAGGATTGGGCTTAGGGTTAGGGTTAGGGTTAGGGTTACGGTTAGGGTTAGGGTTAGGATTGTTGTTATGGTTAGTGTTAGGGTTAGGGTTAGGGTTATGGTTAGGGTTGGGGTTGGGGTTGAGGTTAGGGTTAGGGTTAGGGTTAGGGTTAGGGTTAGGGTTAGGGTTAGGGTTTAGGTTAGGGTTAGTGTTACGGTTAGGGTTGGGGTTAAAGTTAGGATTGGGGTTAGGGTTAGGATTGGCGTTAGGGTTAGGTTTAGGGTTAGGTTTAGCGTTTCTGTTAGGGTTAGGGTTAGGGTTAGGGTTAGGGTTAGCGTTAGGGTTTGGGTTTGGGTTTGGGTTAGGGCTAGGGTTAGGGTTTGGGCTAGGGTTACGGTTACGGTTATGGTTACGGTTTAGGCTTTAGGTTAGGGTTAGTGTTACGGTTAGGGTTGGGGTTAAAGTTAGGATTGGGGTTAGGGTTAGGATTGGCGTTAGGGTTAGGTTTAGGGTTAGGTTTAGCGTTTCTGTTAGGGTTAGGGTTAGGGTTAGGGTTAGGGTTAGGGTTAGGCTTAGGGTTAGGGTTAGGGTTAGGGTTGCGGTTAGGGTTAGGGTTGGGTTAGGGTTAGGGTTAGGGTTAGGATTGTTGTTAGGGTTAGGGTTAGGGTTAGGGTTAGGGTTGGGGTTAGGGTTAGGGTTACGGTTAAGATTAGGGTTAGGGTTAGGGTTAGGGTGAGAGTTAGGGTTAGGGTCAGGGTTTGGGTTAGGGTTAGTGTTACAGTTAGGGTTAGTGTTAAGGTTACAGTTGGGGTTAGGGTTAGGGTTAAGGTTAGGATTGGCGTTAGGGTTAGGTTTAGGGTTAGAATTAGCGTTTCTGTTAGGCTTAGGGTTAGGGTTAGGGTTGGGGTTGGGGTTGGGGTTGGGGATAGAGTTAGGTTTAGGGTTATGGTTAGGGTTAGGGTTAGGATTGGGGCGAGGGTTAGGGTAAGGGTTAGGGTTGGGGTTAGGGTTAGGGTTAGGGTTAGGGTGAGGATTAGGGTTAGGGTTAGGGTTAGGGTTAGGGTTAGGGATGGGTTAGGGTTAGGGTTAGGGTTAGGGTTAGGGTTAGGTTAGGGTTAGGGTTAGGGTTAGGGTTAGGGTTAGGGTTAGGGTTAGGGTTAGGGTTAGGGTTAGGGTTAGGGTTAGGGTTAGGGCTAGGGTT
>NC_138757.1:40077648-40082648 GCF_965113315.1 Podarcis vaucheri
CGTATGATTTGGAACGTTAGCCCCAGCAATGAAATTTAATTATCTATGAAATTGCTAACATTTGTGAAAGAATCAAAGTTTAAATGGGTAAAAATGATATTTTTAGAGTAAATGGAGAATAAGAGATCTAAACTTAAATTGCAACTGAAAATATAAAGAAACACACGAAATAAGGGTATAATTTGCTGATGACTTTATTATCAAGAATGCATTATGCGGGAGATGTGGGGAAGTCCAATGGAAATTTGAAATAAGCTGTTGAAATGGATGTGATTTTCTGTTCTTTTTCCTTTTTTTCTTCTATTCTGCTTTTTCTTTCTGTTCTTTTTGTAATTTGGAAAAATGTAATAAAAATTATTATAAAAAAAAGGATTGTTGTTAGGGTTAGGGTTAGGGTTAGGGTTAGGGTTAGGGTTAGGGTTAGGGTTAGGGTTGGGGTTGTGGCTATTTGTTTATATCCGTGACTCCCGCTAATTGATTTGCGAACCTCAATTAGCAATTTATGGCCGCCCGGCACACTTCTGCTGCGGCTTTCCGTCACGACTCAGCAGAGCTTCGCACAGCGGTGTAGAACTGTCACGTAGCTTGTCTCAGCTCTCAGACAAACACACAGAGTCCAGGTTTGTCTATTTACAGCTTTTATTCCAACATTTCTTAGGAATTTCCAGGACTATTTGCAGCCATGACAAAACTGCATCCTTTCCCCACAAATTACCGAGTGGGACTGGCATACTCTTCCCAAGCTCCTCCCAAGCTTCCAATATTGACGTCAGAATGGTGTGGCATCATGGGAAGAACTTAACCCGTTAAGTTCCAACCTCAACACCCCCCCTTGCTGCACCTTCTGACAAGACCTTTTTGAGCTCAACACCTTACCCTTTGCCTTGTGCTCCTTCCCAGCATCTTTCCCAGGCACCTGCTGAACCCTTTCAACACTCCCAGAATCACACTGTGCGAATCTCGCCCACGCACATGTTGCCTGGTATCTTTCAGGTGGAATGCCCTTTGTTGTGCGACTAGACCTTCTGGGCATAAACTCAGATGTTACCTCTGACTCACTGCCACCAGGAAATGTGTCCTCAGCATCACGGGATTCCCCCTCTGACTTAAAACGTTTTCGAATCCTCTCCATTACACTCACAGGGGAACTGGGCTCGCTTTTGGCCTCCTTTTTTATAACTTGTGGAGAAACTACCGATACCTCCTCCTGTTCCTGACTTTGGTCAGTTACCTGATCGTCATCATCAGACTCAGCTTCTTCTTCCTCCCCCTCATAATCTTCCTGTTCTGAGAGACACTCTGAAAGAACATCATGCTTGACAGCAGCTTGTGTCTTTTTATCCTGCTCATAGAACTCAGCGTGTTTACTGATCAGCAACTTACTCTGATCACCTGATGGAAATGCAAATCTCCATGCACTTGCTGTTGGCTCATACCCACAGAAGATCATTTTTCGGAACTTGGATCCATCTGGCCCCTGCAAAGCAGCAGGTACCGGCACAGACGCACGTGACCCGAACATACGCAAAAAATGAATCTGGGGTTTCCTGCCATGCAACAGCCCAAATGGTGTGTCCCCTACCATGGAATTGTAGGTGCGATTCCAGGTGAAGCTTACATACTTGATTGCCTCCAGCCAAAACCTTGGAGGTAACCCAGAGTCTTCCAGCAACACCTGTGCAGTTTTAACCAGAGCCTGACACTTTAGCTCTGACACTCCCCTCTCATTGGGTGAAGTCACTGTGTGACGTATCCCTTTCTTGCGAAAGTACTTCTGCAAAGCAGAACCTGTAAACTCAGCTCCTCTGTCACTTGTGACAGCTTGTACTTTGGTGGAAAACCTTTGTTCCACCCCCTCAATCCACCCTTTGATCAGCTGTGCTGCATCATCCTTGGATTTGAGGCCATGTATCCAGGAATTCTGAGTAAAATCCTCCTGCATCGAGAGCAGAAACCTTGACCCTCCCAGACTTGGTTCCTTCACAGGACCCCACAAATCTATGTGAACCAGTTCAAAAGGCCCAGTGGTTATCCTCTCAACCTTTGGATAACTGCAACCTTTTACCTTTGCCAGTTTGCAAGTTTCACAACTTACAGCATGTCCACATTCTGAGATCTTACAACCATTGGAAACTTCTGGCAGCACCTGTAGTTCTTCAAGAGAACTATGAGCTGTACGTGTATGCCAAGCATGTACGCATGAATCATGATTGGGAATTGTAGCACGCAGTGCTTGTGCTTTCTCAACCTTCCCACCACCCTCCAGAGACGTTTTAAGAATGAAGAGATCATTCTGCCCCTTTTTAACCTTGGCAAGCATCCTCCCTCCTTTGGAGATTGTGCACACATCACCCTGAAAACAAACCGTAAATCCCTTTTTCAGTAAATAAGGCACAGATAAAAGACAGTGTTGCATCCCAGGAACAGTACAACACTCCAACGTTTCCTGTAAAACACAAAAATGCAGATTTACAGCATTAGTCATATTTCTTTTCTGTCCATTTGCAAACAGTACAGTTTTCCCGGCAGGAATTGCCGTGCAGTTCCACCTCTCGACAGCAGGTGTCTCTGGAATCAAATTGCGATTAGCTGCAGAGTCAATAACAAAATTTAGCTCTTGGCTTGTCCCACGGCTGTCTTCAGCCAACGCCAGACTAGCCGTGATTTGATAAGTCTCCTGACGTTGTTTTCCTCGTCCTTCTCTTGCGTTCCCACGCTGACCTCCCCTTCCAGACTGGTTTCCATGGAAACCCGACTGATTCCCATAGAAGGTGTCCTTGAAGCCTTCCTGTGCAGCTGCTCTCTGTGGGCAGTCTCTTTTGAAATGACCGTGAGATCCACACACGTAGCACCGACGAAACTCAGTGGAAAAACACTGCCTGGGTCTCCTCCCAGCTGGCCTGGCCCTCCTTCTTCCGGAAAAGCACTCCTTGCCAGATCCGCCCCCCCTGAACTGCCGCTCCATTCCAGCAGATTCAGTGGAAAACTTTTCAAACTTGCCTTTGGAACTTTCCGCCCCCCCGACTTGCTCACTAGCACTCCTTGAGGCTAAATCATCAGGAACAGGGGCTCCAGCCATCTCTAGGCTTTCAGCTTCCATCTGCTCTTGGCCTCCTGCTGAGCCTTCACACAGACGTTTCAGCACACTCCAGGCCTCACACGCAGATTCAACGCCATCCAGGTGATGTTGCAAATTTGCATGAACACCTGCTTTCAACATGCAGACCTCAGCTCTCATAGCTTTCTCCCTCTGCATCTTCTCCTCCAGAGAAACAGACTTCAGCTTTCCTGCATCTCTGTCCACCAGTTGCACTGGTTCCCTCTGGGAAATGTCCCAAACCTCCGTGGCTATAAACCACGCTCTCACCCATCTTGCCCAGGTATTCCACGCTTGGGCGGTGAGTTCCTCAAGCTGTTCAAACGGAGCTTGAATCACCTCCTGGCCATCTGCCATCTTCCCCCGGGGCCCAGCGTACTCACGTAAACAAACAGCCGCTCTCCAGCTCCCGGTCTAGCAGGTCAGCTCCCAGCTGAGATCGACTGCCTCACCACTTCAGGCAGGACTCAAAGCTGTCTCAGGCATCGACATCAGCTTGCCTTCAAACGCTAGGCACAGCTCTCAGCTCACAGCTCCACAGCATTCAGCAACAGCGTCTTTCAGCTTGCTTGCTTGCTTGCTCCCGAGCTCCTCTGCTAGACACCGCAGATTTCTCAGCTCCCGGCAGCTCTTCCGTGACAGTTTTACGATAGGTGATTTAGGGTATCCATAACCTGTGGCTATTTGTTTATATCCGTGACTCCCGCTAATTGATTTGCGAACCTCAATTAGCAATTTATGGCCGCCCGGCACACTTCTGCTGCGGCTTTCCGTCACGACTCAGCAGAGCTTCGCACAGCGGTGTAGAACTGTCACGTAGCTTGTCTCAGCTCTCAGACAAACACACAGAGTCCAGGTTTGTCTATTTACAGCTTTTATTCCAACATTTCTTAGGAATTTCCAGGACTATTTGCAGCCATGACAAAACTGCATCCTTTCCCCACAAATTACCGAGTGGGACTGGCATACTCTTCCCAAGCTCCTCCCAAGCTTCCAATATTGACGTCAGAATGGTGTGGCATCATGGGAAGAACTTAACCCGTTAAGTTCCAACCTCAACAGGGGTTAGGGTTAGGGTTAGGGTTAGGGTTACGGTTAAGATTAGGGTTAGGGTTAGGGTTAGGGTTAGGGTTAGGGTTAGGGTTAGGGTTAGGGTTAGGGTTAGGGTTAGGGTTAGGGTTAGGGTTAGAGTTAGGGTGAGGGTGAGGGTTAGGGTTAGGGTTAGGGTTAGGGTTACGGTTTGGGTTAGGGTTAGTGTTACTGTTAGGGTTAGGGTTAATGTTAGGATTGGGGTTAGGGTTAGTGTTAGGGTTAGGGTTAGGGTTACGGTTAGAGTTATGGTTAGGGTTAGGGTTAGGATTGTTGTTAGGGTTAAGGTTAGGGTTAGGGTTAGGGTTAGGGTTAGGGTTAGGGTTAGGGTTAGGGTTAGGGTTAGGGTTAGGGTTTGAGTTAGGGTTAGGGTTAGGGTTTGGGTTAGGGTTAGTGTTACGGTTAGGGTTAGGGTTAAGGTTAAGATTGGGGTTAGGGTTAGGGTTGGGTTAGGGTTAGGGTTAGGGTTAGGGTTAGGGTTAGGGTTAGGGTTAGGGCTAGGGTTAGGGTTTGGGCTAGGGTTACGGTTACGGTTATGGTTAGGGTTAGGGTTAGCGTTTCGGTTAGGGTTAGGGTTAGGGTTACGGTTAGGGTTAGGGTTAGGATTGTTGTTAGGGTTAGGGTTAGGGTTAGGGTTAGGGTTAGGGTTAGGGTTAGGGTTAGGGTTAGGGTTAGGGTTAGGGTTAGGGTTAGGGTTAAGATTAGCGTTAGGGTTAGGGTGAGAGTTAGGGTTAGGGTTAGGGTTTGGGTTAGGGTTAGTGTTACGGTTAGGGTTAGTGTTAAGGTTAGAGTTGTTTTAGGGTTAGGGTTAGGA
>NC_138757.1:40095148-40102648 GCF_965113315.1 Podarcis vaucheri
GACCACCCCTGACTCGTGCCCTCCCTCCTGCTGACGGCCTCCGGAACCCGATGCCTGGCTGCCTTCCTCCCTGCTGCTCTCAGTCTTGAGCGTGGGTCCCGACTTCCAGCTGCTGCTCTCTGAATCTCCTCTGTTCCCTTCCTCCTGGGGTGTCCCCCCGGATCCCCCCCTTGCTCTGCTCACTGGGGCTCCCTTTTGGGAGTCCTCTGACTCACTGCTTAGGCTTGGAGATCTCGGGTCGTCATCATCACTCATTCTCCCTTCGGCTTCCTCCCCCTCGCTCTCTGTTTCCACCCTTCTCTGCTTCTCTGCTTCTGAACCCCTGACATCCATCCCCCCCTCGAAGCCCCCCCTTCCCCCCTCCCCGCTGTCAGGTGTGGGTGCTGGGTGCTCCATCATCATGGGAGGGAATGCTGGATACAGGTCGCTCCCCGTGGGTGGCCGCCAACTGAAGACCTCCGAGTCTTCCCCCTCGCGGTCGTCGACGTTGACTTGTTGCTCTTCCATCTCTGTACCGCCGTGCTCGAACCCGAGGTCCTCCCCGAACACGTCCATGTCAGTCTCTGCGTCGGTCGCTCGACCTGGCATCTCCAGCCACTTCCTGCGCCATTGCTCCTCTGGTCGATCGTCCCACCAATACGAGTTGCCTGATGCCGAACCTGCCGGTGAACCTTCTGGGGAACGGGTGCTCCGTGCGGGTTCCCCTTCTGAGTCGAATCCATGGAACGTGCTGGAAGAAAGTGTGGGTGTGAACAACCAGTCGTCGAAGAAGCTCGCTGGCATGGGTTTGTGTGGGAAGAGGGCATGAAACTCGTCCTTGAGCAGGGGTTCCTCCAAAGCGTAGTCTGGTACCCAGGTATTGGCGCTGGCCCGGGTGCCCTCTCTGGCTAAGAGGTATTCGACTCCCTCTTCCCCCCATCTGGAGTCCAAAATCTCCGTGACCTCGTTGATGTGGTCCTGGTGCTTCACCTCCCGCGTCTCCGTCCGTTCCCGGAGCGGACTTGGCGCCGTCCCTGGCTCCTGGAACCTGTGAGGTGCCTTGTAGGGAGTGAGCACCGACCTGTGGAACACCGGATGCATTCTGGAACCCTCCGGCAGCGCCAGTCGGAAGGCTACCGGGTTGATCTGCGCTTCGACTTGGTACGGACCGATCTGCTTGTGCCCCAACTTCTTCTTGGCAAGTGACCTGGTCGGCACTGCGTGGGCTGCCAACCAGACCCAGTCTCCCACTTGGATCACTTCGCCAACCCGCCTGTGCTTGTCAGCTTGCACCTTGTAGGCGTGCTTAGCTAGCTCCAGCTGCCGTCTGAGTTGATCGTGGACCGCCTGCAGCTCTGACGCGAACGCGTCCGCCGTCTGTGGTTCTCCTTCCCCCACTCTCTCCAGTCCCGGGAAGGTTCTGGGATTCCTCCCATTGTTGGCAAAGAACGGCGTCACTCCTGTGGACACGTGCTTCGTGTTGTTGTAAGCGAACTCGGCTAGCGGCAGGTAATCCACCCACGTCGCAGGCTGTTGATTGGCATAGCATCTCAGGTACTGCTGCATGATGGCATTGACCCTCTCTGCTTGCCCGTTGGTCTGCGGGTGTCTTGCTGATGCCAGATTGACCTTGACATTTAGAAAACCCATCAGCTTCTGCCAGAAAGACGAGATGAACTGGCGTCCGCGGTCGGACAGGATAGACCGTGGCAGGCCATGCACTTTGAACACGTGATCTATGAACAGTTTGGCGGTTTGTTCCGCCGTGGCCACCTTCGCACACGGAATGAAATGTGCCATCTTGGTGAACAAGTCCACCACCACTAGCACAGCTGTCTTGCCTCTCGAGCTGGGTAAATCCGTCACAAAGTCCAGGGCCACCCTCTCCCACGGTTCAAACGGTGTTTGCAGCGGTTCTAACAGTCCCGCCGGTGGTCTGTGTACCGGCTTGGCCCTCTGGCAGGTGTCGCACCTCGCGACGTAGTCCGCGACCTCTCCTCTCAGCCTGGGCCACCAGAAGTCTCTCGCGACTAATTCCATCGTTTTCTCTGTGCCAAAGTGACCGGCCGTGGGTGCGTCGTGCAACTGTTGCAGTACCTTGGCGCGAAGGTCGTCTCCTGGTACATAGACAGCCCCTTTGCGTAGGAGCAAGCCGTCCCGCACCTGGAACTCGTCCGTGGTAGCCGTGCCTCTGAGCAGTTCCGCCATCTTGTCTTGCGCGAATGAGTCGTCCCGCAATGCACGTCGCACCGCATCCAGGTCTACTGTAGCTGAGGCACACGCCCACGCCGTCGGTGCGAAGATGTGCATGGCCGCCGCTGGCGTCACCTCTTCTAGGTATTGCGGTTTTCGGGACAGTGCATCCGCCATGATGTTGGTGTCGCCTGGGACGTACTCTATTCGGAAATTGAAGTCAGCAAAGAACTCCGCCCAACGTATCTGCCTCTGGTTCAGGAACTGAGCCGTGCGCCAGTGCTCCAGATTCTTGTGGTCCGTGCAGACCTGCACCGTGTGCTTGGCGCCGATTAGGAAGTGCCTCCACGCCTTGAAAGCTGCATGAATGGCCAGCAACTCCCTGTCCCAGATGGTGTAGTTCTGCTCCGACTTGCTGAGCTTTCTGGAGTAGAACGCTCCCGGCCGCCACACCCCCTGCGGGTCTCGCTGCAGCAGGACAGCTCCCACGGCTCTGTCTGACGCGTCTGTCTCTACCCTCAACGGTTTACTGGGGTCGATATGCAGCAGTTGCTTCTCCGATGCGAAGAGATGCTTGAGCGCTTGAAAGGACTGTTCCGCCTGCTCCGTCCAGATGAATTTCTTTTTTTTGGAGCTGAGCGTGTCCGTAATTGCTGCCGTCTGCATCGCGAACCCCTTGATAAACTTGCGATAGAAGTTGGCGAAGCCGACAAACCGCTGGACCTCCTTCCGGTTGCGCGGGCTCTTCCAATCCAATACCGCACGAACCTTGGTGCTGTCCATGGCTATCCCCTTGTCCGACAACTTGTATCCCAGGAAATCCACCTCCGTCGTGTCGAACTGGCACTTCTCCAGCTTGGCGTACAGTCTATGTTGTTGCAACCTGCTGAGCACCTCCCTCACGTCTCGGTCGTGAGCTTGCTGCGAGTCAGAGAAAATCAGGATGTCATCCAGGAAGCAGACGCATGTCTTGTAGAGGAGTCCCTCCAACACGTGATGCATAAAAGCTTGAAAACAGTGAGAGCCATTTTGTAATCCAAAGGGCATAACTCTGTATTCGTAGGTGCCCAGCGGTGTGAACATGGCCGTCTTCCACTCATCGCCCTCCCGCATGCGGATGAGATTGTACGCCCCTCGCAGGTCCAACTTGGTGAACACGCGTCCCTTGCGCACCGTCGCGAGGAGGTCGTCAATCCTGGGCATGGGGTAATCAGACGGTTTGGTCATCTGGTTCAAAAGGCGGTAGTCCACAACGAGTCTTTTTTGGGGCGTGTCTTTCTTTTTCACGAAGAAAACGGGACTGCCCCCCACTGCCTTGGACTCTCTGATGAAGCCACGCTCCAGATTATGCTCGATGAACTGTTTGAGTTCCTGCATTTCATCTTCAGACATGGAGTATAGCCGCCCCTTCGGCAGCGTCGCCCCCGGTAGGAGGTCAATCTTGCAGTCATATGGCCGGTGAGGGGGTAGCTTGTCCGCCTCCTTCTCGCAGAAGACCTCCAAAAAGCTCGCGTATTTGTGGGGGACCGCTTGCAACGTTCCCAACTGCAGTTGTGATTCCTCCTCCTCTCCCTCCCGTCGGGGCAGGATGCAGTGTTCTGCGCAATAAGAGGAGCCGAAGATCAGTTGTCTCTGGTACCAAGCCAGTGTCGGACTGTGCCTGTCCAGCCAACTCATGCCCAACACAATGGGCGTGTCCGACAGTTGGGTGACATTAAAACTGATGACTTCCCTGTGGTTGCCAAGGCGCATCACCATCGGTGGCGTCTGCTTCACCACCTGCCCCCCTAGCAACTCTCTGCCATCCACTGTGACGACTTGCAGGGGCAGAGTGGCAGGCAATAGCTGTATAGCGTGCTGCTCCACAAAGCTCTGCGCTATAAAGTCTGCGTTGCTTCCAGAATCCACAGAAAGCGGCACTTCGATAGTGACGCCGTCGGGTAGCTGGAGAGATGCTGTGAGCTGCACTACTGGTTTGGGTGGGAGGGGATCCGTGGGTTGCAATATCGCTGGGGACTGCTTCACAGATGCGTCTGGCTGGGCCCCAGTGCCTCCGTCTCCAGCCAGACATCGTCGTTTCCCTGCTGTGGTTCTCCTTGCTGCGTTGCTGCAGTCACCATTGCTGAGGCTGCAGTGTGCTTGTGGAGCCTCCGGGGACACTCCTTCGCCAAATGGCCTGGATCCTCGCAGATGTAACACTTCCTGTTCCCTCTAGGAGGCTTCGCTTTCACTGCTGCCGGTGCTAGGGCTCTGGCTGCTGACTGAGCCCTTGCACCTCCAACCTCCATCGGTCCCCCTCCCCCTCCTGGCGGAGGTGTGGATTGCGCACGCGCTGCTTCCCTCGGAACGAAAGAGAAACTTCTCGCTGCTTCGCGCCCTCCACGTCCTTCATCTCTGCACCATGGACGTTCTTCCAGCCTCACCCCCACAGTCAGCGCCCTTTGGACCACCTCCTGCGTGCTTCGGGGCCTCTCCCCCCTTGCAATTTCATCCTTAACCGCAGAACTTAGACCCTCCCAGAAGAGGTCTCTGACAGGGGGCGAATCCCGATCCCATTCTAAAGCACTGACCAGCGCAAAAAATCGGGCGTGATACTGCCGGACGCTCGCCCTCCCTTGTTTTAGTCCATGAATCTCCCGTCTGGCAAGATCCACATCGATAGTAGACAAAAAACACGCATCCATCGCTTTGATAAAGGCATCTGCATTCTGAAGCGCCGGATCTTTATCCCTCCACAAATTGCGCAGCCAGGCTTTGGCATCCCCATGCAAATGGGACAATATGAACCCCACCTTCTCTTCCTCATCTCTAAAGTCTTTTGCCAGCAGTTGCAGTGCGCACATTACGTCTGCTCTAAAATTAGGGTACTGTTGCAAAGTCCCATCGAAATGAGCCACAAGCCCTCCTGCTCTCCGTGCCAATCCCACGCCCTCCGGTCTGGGTCCCGGTTGCCCTTGCTTAACAAGCATTTCAAACCTGGCGTGTAGGTCTCTGTAGGCGGCTGTAGTCTCCTCCTCCCGTTTCTTGGAAGCCAATACCTCTGAGGACAACTGGGTCACTGCCTCTTGCAGCGCGGAGATCCTCTGTTCTTCCGTCATCTTGCTAACCTTTGTGAGCTTGCTTACAGACACCCCTCTTCCTCCCCTAGCGGCTTCTGCTCCCGCTGCGAGGTTTCAGGTTTCTGAAGCTTTGAAGAGATGGGTCTTACTGTCAGAGCTGCTACCAGGTCCCAGCTCACATAGGACCACGCCACACAGCGTCCACTTTAAAAGAGTCTTTATTGAGTTACAGGTTTCATTTCCGAACTGCAGCGTGCAGCTCTACACCTTCTGCCCTAGGTCGGCGAAGACCCATCTGAGTCCCCGCCTCTTGCACACCAGCTTAATACCCTAGCCTTGCTCCACCTCCTTCGCCTCTCCCTACGTCTCTGGGTCCTTCTGCCCCCCTGGGACTCCTCCCTTCTACTCTCCTCTGACGCTGACCCCCCTGATCCTTCCGCTTCCATTCGGCGGGCTTTGGGACCTGGCTCACTCTCCGGGCTGCTTACTGCTCCAGCTTCCGCTGCATTTGAACTTGGCGCGCGCGCCCAACTCTCTACTTTCCTCTTGACCGTTGCCTCGCTCTCTGAGGAGGGCGTGACCACCCCTGACTCGTGCCCTCCCTCCTGCTGACGGCCTCCGGAACCCGATGCCTGGCTGCCTTCCTCCCTGCTGCTCTCAGTCTTGAGCGTGGGTCCCGACTTCCAGCTGCTGCTCTCTGAATCTCCTCTGTTCCCTTCCTCCTGGGGTGTCCCCCCGGATCCCCCCCTTGCTCTGCTCACTGGGGCTCCCTTTTGGGAGTCCTCTGACTCACTGCTTAGGCTTGGAGATCTCGGGTCGTCATCATCACTCATTCTCCCTTCGGCTTCCTCCCCCTCGCTCTCTGTTTCCACCCTTCTCTGCTTCTCTGCTTCTGAACCCCTGACAGTTAGGATTGGGGTTAGGGTTAGGGTTAGGGTTGGGTTAGGGTTAGGGTTAGGGTTAGGGTTAGGGTTAGGGTTAGGGTTAGGGTTAGGGTTAGGGTTAGGGTTAGGGTTAGGGTTAGGGTTAGGGCTAGGGTTAGGGTTAGGGTTTGGGCTAGGGTTACGGTTACGGTTATGGTTAGGGTTAGGGTTAGCGTTTCGGTTAGGGTTAGGGTTAGGGTTACGGTTAGGGTTAGGGTTAGGATTGTTGTTAGGGTTAGGGTTAGGGTTAGGGTTAGGGTTAGGGTTAGGGTTAGGGTTACGGTTAGGGTTAGGGTTAGGGTTACGGTTAAGATTAGCGTTAGGGTTAGGGTGAGAGTTAGGGTTAGGGTTAGGGTTTGGGTTAGGGTTAGTGTTACGGTTAGGGTTAGTGTTAAGGTTAGAGTTGTTTTAGGGTTAGGGTTAGGATTAGGATTGGCGTTAGGGTTAGGGTTAGGGTTAGGGTTAGGGTTAGGGTTACGGTTAGGGTTACGGTTACGGTTAGGGTTAGGGTTAGGATTGTTGTTAGGGTTAGGGTTAGGGTTAGTGTTAGGGTTATGGTTAGGGTTGGGGTTGGGGTTGAGGTTAGGGTTAGGGTTAGGGTTAGGGTTAGGGTTAGGGTTAGGGTTAGGGTTAGGGTTAGGGTTAGGGTTAGGGTTAGGGTTAGGGTTTAGGTTAGGGTTAGTGTTACGGTTAGGGTTAGGGTTAAAGTTAGGATTGGGGTTAGGGTTAGGATTGGCGTTAGGGTTAGGTTTAGGGTTAGGTTTAGCGTTTGGGTTTGGGTTAGGGTTAGGGTTAGGGTTAGGGTTAGGGTTAGGGTTGTGGTTAGGGTTAGGGTTAGGGTAGGGTTAGGGTTAGGGTTAGGGTTAGGGTTAGGGTTAGGGTTAGGGTTAGGGTTAGGGTTAGGGTTAGGGCTAGGGTTAGGGTTTGGGCTAGGGTTACGGTTACAGTTATGGTTACGGTTAGGGTTAGGGTTAGGGTTATGGTTAGGGTTAGCGTTTCGGTTAGGGTTAGGGTTAGGGTTACGGTTAGGGTTAGGGTTAGGATTGTTGTTAGGGTTAGGGTTAGGGTTAGGGTTAGGGTTAGTGTTGGGGTTAGGGTTAGGGTTACGGTTAAGATTAGGATTAGGATTAGGGTTAGGGTTAGGGTTAGGGTTAGGGTTAGGGTTAGGGTTAGGGTGAGCGTTAGGGTTAGGGTCAGGGTTTGGGTTAGGGTTAGTGTTACAGTTAGGGTTAGGGTTAGGGTTAGGGTTAGGGTTTGGGTTAGAGTTAGGTTTAGGGTTATGGTTAGTGTTAGGGTTAGGGTTAGGATTGGGGCGAGGGTTAGGGTAAGGGTTAGGGTTGGGGTTA
>NC_138757.1:40127648-40132648 GCF_965113315.1 Podarcis vaucheri
GCTCGCTGGCATGGGTTTGTGTGGGAAGAGGGCATGAAACTCGTCCTTGAGCAGGGGTTCCTCCAAAGCGTAGTCTGGTACCCAGCTATTGGCGCTGGCCCGGGTGCCCTCTCTGGCTAAGAGGTATTCGACTCCCTCTTCCCCCCATCTGGAGTCCAAAATCTCCGTGACCTCGTTGATGTGGTCCTGGTGCTTCACCCCCCGCGTCTCCGTCCGTTCCCGGAGCGGACTTGGCGCCGTCCCTGGCTCCTGGAACCTGTGAGGTGCCTTGTAGGGAGTGAGCACCGACCTGTGGAACACCGGATGCATTCTGGAACCCTCCGGCAGCGCCAGTCGGAAGGCTACCGGGTTGATCTGCGCTTCGACTTGGTACGGACCGATCTGCTTGTGCCCCAACTTCTTCTTGGCAAGTGACCTGGTCGGCACTGCGTGGGCTGCCAACCAGACCCAGTCTCCCACTTGGATCACTTCGCCAACCCGCCTGTGCTTGTCAGCTTGCACCTTGTAGGCGTGCTTAGCTAGCTCCAGCTGCCGTCTGAGTTGATCGTGGACCGCCTGCAGCTCTGACGCGAACGCGTCCGCCGTCTGTGGTTCTCCTTCCCCCACTCTCTCCAGTCCCGGGAAGGTTCTGGGATGCCTCCCATTGTTGGCAAAGAACGGCGTCACTCCTGTGGACACGTGCTTCGTGTTGTTGTAAGCGAACTCGGCTAGCGGCAGGTAATCCACCCACGTCGCAGGCTGTTGATTGGCATAGCATCTCAGGTACTGCTGCATGATGGCATTGACCCTCTCTGCTTGCCCGTTGGTCTGCGGGTGTCTTGCTGATGCCAGATTGACCTTGACATTTAGAAAACCCATCAGCTTCTGCCAGAAAGACGAGATGAACTGGCGTCCGCGGTCGGACAGGATAGACCGTGGCAGGCCATGCACTTTGAACACGTGATCTATGAACAGTTTGGCGGTTTGTTCCGCCGTGGCCACCTTCGCACACGGAATGAAATGTGCCATCTTGGTGAACAAGTCCACCACCACCAGCACAGCTGTCTTGCCTCTCGAGCTGGGTAAATCCGTCACAAAGTCCAGGGCCACCCTCTCCCACGGTTCAAACGGCGTTTGCAGCGGTTCTAACAGTCCCGCCGGTGGTCTGTGTACCGGCTTGGCCCTCTGGCAGGTGTCGCACCTCGCGACGTAGTCCGCGACCTCCCCTCTCAGCCTGGGCCACCAGAAGTCTCTCGCGACTAATTCCATCGTTTTCTCTGTGCCAAAGTGACCGGCCGTGGGTGCGTCGTGCAACTGTTGCAGTACCTTGGCGCGAAGGTCGTCTCCTGGTACATAGACAGCTCCTTTGCGTAGGAGCAAGCCGTCCCGCACCTGGAACTCGTCCGTGGTAGCCGTGCCTCTGAGCAGTTCCGCCATCTTGTCTTGCGCGAATGAGTCGTCCCGCAATGCACGTCGCACCGCATCCAGGTCTACTGTAGCTGAGGCACACGCCCACGCCGTCGGTGCGAAGATGTGCATGGCCGCCGCTGGCGTCACCTCTTCTAGGTATTGCGGTTTTCGGGACAGTGCATCCGCCATGATGTTGGTGTCGCCTGGGACGTACTCTATTCGGAAATTGAAGTCAGCAAAGAACTCCGCCCAACGTATCTGCCTCTGGTTCAGGAACTGAGCCGTGCGCCAGTGCTCCAGATTCTTGTGGTCCGTGCAGACCTGCACCGTGTGCTTGGCGCCGATTAGGAAGTGCCTCCACGCCTTGAAAGCTGCATGAATGGCCAGCAACTCCCTGTCCCAGATGGTGTAGTTCTGCTCCGACTTGCTGAGCTTTCTGGAGTAGAACGCTCCCGGCCGCCACACCCCCTGCGGGTCTCGCTGCAGCAGGACAGCTCCCACGGCTCTGTCTGACGCGTCTGTCTCTACCCTCAACGGTTTACTGGGGTCGATATGCAGCAGTTGCTTCTCCGATGCGAAGAGATGCTTGAGCGCTTGAAAGGACTGTTCCGCCTGCTCCGTCCAGATGAATTTCTTTTTTTTGGAGCTGAGCGTGTCCGTAATTGCTGCCGTCTGCATCGCGAACCCCTTGATAAACTTGCGATAGAAGTTGGCGAAGCCGACAAACCGCTGGACCTCCTTCCGGTTGCGCGGGCTCTTCCAATCCAATACCGCACGAACCTTGGTGCTGTCCATGGCTATCCCCTTGTCCGACAACTTGTATCCCAGGAAATCCACCTCCGTCGTGTCGAACTGGCACTTCTCCAGCTTGGCGTACAGTCTATGTTGTTGCAACCTGCTGAGCACCTCCCTCACGTCTCGGTCGTGAGCTTGCTGCGAGTCAGAGAAAATCATGATGTCATCCAGGAAGCAGACGCATGTCTTGTAGAGGAGTCCCTCCAACACGTGATGCATAAAAGCTTGAAAACAGTGAGAGCCATTTTGTAATCCAAAGGGCATAACTCTGTATTCGTAGGTGCCCAGCGGTGTGAACATGGCCGTCTTCCACTCATCGCCCTCCCGCATGCGGATGAGATTGTACGCCCCTCGCAGGTCCAACTTGGTGAACACGCGTCCCTTGCGCACCGTCGCGAGGAGGTCGTCAATCCTGGGCATGGGGTAATCAGACGGTTTGGTCATCTGGTTCAAAAGGCGGTAGTCCACAACGAGTCTTTTTTGGGGCGTGTCTTTCTTTTTCACGAAGAAAACGGGACTGCCCCCCACTGCCTTGGACTCTCTGATGAAGCCACGCTCCAGATTATGCTCGATGAACTGTTTGAGTTCCTGCATTTCATCTTCAGACATGGAGTATAGCCGCCCCTTCGGCAGCGTCGCCCCCGGTAGGAGGTCAATCTTGCAGTCATATGGCCGGTGAGGGGGTAGCTTGTCTGCCTCCTTCTCGCAGAAGACCTCCAAAAAGCTCGCGTATTTGTGGGGGACCGCTTGCAACGTTCCCAACTGCAGTTGTGATTCCTCCTCCTCTCCCTCCCGACGGGGCAGGATGCAGTGTTCTGCGCAATAAGAGGAGCCGAAGATCAGTTGTCTCTGGTACCAAGCCAGTGTCGGACTGTGCCTGTCCAGCCAACTCATGCCCAACACAATGGGCGTGTCCGACAGTTGGGTGACATTAAAACTGATGACTTCCCTGTGGTTGCCAAGGCGCATCACCATCGGTGGCGTCTGCTTCACCACCTGCCCCCCTAGCAACTCTCTGCCATCCACTGTGACGACTTGCAGGGGCAGAGTGGCAGGCAATAGCTGTATAGCGTGCTGCTCCACAAAGCTCTGCGCTATAAAGTCTGCGTTGCTTCCAGAATCCACAGAAAGCGGCACTTCGATAGTGACGCCGTCGGGTAGCTGGAGAGACGCTGTGAGCTGCACTACTGGTTTGGGTGGGAGGGGATCCGTGGGTTGCAATATCGCTGGGGACTGCTTCACAGATGCGTCTGGCTGGGCCCCAGTGCCTCCGTCTCCAGCCAGACATCGTCGTTTCCCTGCTGTGGTTCTCCTTGCTGCGTTGCTGCAGTCACCATTGCTGAGGCTGCAGTGTGCTTGTGGAGCCTCCGGGGACACTCCTTCGCCAAATGGCCTGGATCCTCGCAGATGTAACACTTCCTGTTCCCTCTAGGAGGCTTCGCTTTCACTGCTGCCGGTGCTAGGGCTCTGGCTGCTGACTGAGCCCTTGCACCTCCAACCTCCATCGGTTCCCCTCCCCCTCCTGGCGGAGGTGTGGATTGCGCACGCGCTGCTTCCCTCGGAACGAAAGAGAAACTTCTCGCTGCTTCGCGCCCTCCACGTCCTTCATCTCTGCACCATGGACGTTCTTCCAGCCTCACCCCCACAGTCAGCGCCCTTTGGACCACCTCCTGCGTGCTTCGGGGCCTCTCCCCCCTTGCAATTTCATCCTTAACCGCAGAACTTAGACCCTCCCAGAAGAGGTCTCTGACAGGGGGCGAATCCCGATCCCATTCTAAAGCACTGACCAGCGCAAAAAATCGGGCGTGATACTGCCGGACGCTCGCCCTCCCTTGTTTTAGTCCATGAATCTCCCGTCTGGCAAGATCCACATCAATAGTAGACAAAAAACACGCATCCATCGCTTTGATAAAGGCATCTGCATTCTGAAGCGCCGGATCTTTATCCCTCCACAAATTGCGCAGCCAGGCTTTGGCATCCCCATGCAAATGGGACAATATGAACCCCACCTTCTCTTCCTCATCTCTAAAGTCTTTTGCCAGCAGTTGCAGTGCGCACATTACGTCTGCTCTAAAATTAGGGTACTGTTGCAAAGTCCCATCGAAGTGAGCCACAAGCCCTCCTGCTCTCCGTGCCAATCCCACGCCCTCCGGTCTGGGTCCCGGTTGCCCTTGCTTAACAAGCATTTCAAACCTGGCGTGTAGGTCTCTGTAGGCGGCTGTAGTCTCCTCCTCCCGTTTCTTGGAAGCCAATACCTCTGAGGACAACTGGGTCACTGCCTCTTGCAGCGCGGAGATCCTCTGTTCTTCCGTCATCTTGCTAACCTTTGTGAGCTTGCTTACAGACACCCCTCTTCCTCCCCTAGCGGCTTCTGCTCCCGCTGCGAGGTTTCAGGTTTCTGAAGCTTTGATGAGATGGGTCTTACTGTCAGAGCTGCTACCAGGTCCCAGCTCACATAGGACCACGCCACACAGCGTCCACTTTAAAAGAGTCTTTATTGAGTTACAGGTTTCATTTCCGAACTGCAGCGTGCAGCTCTACACCTTCTGCCCTAGGTCGGCGAAGACCCATCTGAGTCCCCGCCTCTTGCACACCAGCTTAATACCCTAGCCTTGCTCCACCTCCTTCGCCTCTCCCTACGTCTCTGGGTCCTTCTGCCCCCCTGGGACTCCTCCCTTCTACTCTCCTCTGACGCTGACCCCCCTGATCCTTCCGCTTCCTTTCGGCGGGCTTTGGGACCTGGCTCACTCTCCGGGCTGCTTACTGCTCCAGCTTCCGCTGCATTTGAACTTGGCGCGCGCGCCCAACTCTCTACT